>NC_092089.1:101371828-101596828 GCF_045679555.1 Salvelinus alpinus | reverse complement strand
TTACAGTTGAAGTCAGAAGTTTACATACACCTTAGCCAAATACATTTAAACTCAGTTTTTCACAATTCCTGTCATTTAATCCTAGTAAAAATTCCCTGTTTTAGGTCAGTTAGGATCACCACTTTATTTTAAGAATGTGAAATGTCAAAATAATAGTAGAGAGAATGATTTATTTCAGCTTTTATTTCTTTCATCACATTCCCAGTGGGTCAGAAGTTTACATACACTCATGATACCATCTATTTTGTGAAGTGCACCAGTCCCTCCTGCAGCAAAGCACCCCCACAACATGATGCTGTCACCCCCGTGCTTCACGGTTGGGATGGTGTTCTTCGGCTTGCAAGCTTCCCCCTTTTTCCTCCAAACATAACGATGGTCATTATGGCCAAACAGTTCTATTTGTGTTTCATCAGACCAGAACACATTTCTCCAAAAAGTACGATCTTTGTCCCCATCTGCAGTTGCAAACCATACTCTAGCTTTTTTATGGCGGTTTTGGAGCAGTGGCTTCTTCCTTGCTGAGCAGCCTTTCAGGTTATGTCGATATAGGACTCGTTTTACTGTGGATATAGATACTTTTCTACCTGTTTCCTCCAGCATCTTCACAAGGTCCTTTGCTATTGTTCTGGGATTGATTTGCACTTTTCGCACAAAAGTACGTTGATCTCTAGGAGACAGAACGCGTATCCTTCCTGAGCGGTATGACGGCTGCGTGGTCCCATGGTGTTAATACTTGCGTACTATTGTTTGTACAGATGAATGTGGTACCTTCAGGCGTTTGCAAATTGCTCCCAAGGATGAACCAGAGGTCTTGGCTGATTTTCCCATGATGTCAAGCAAAGTGGCACAGAGTTTGAAGGTAGGCCTTGAAATACATCCACAGAAACACCTCCAATTGACTGAAATTATGTCAATTAGCCTATCAGAAGCTTCTAGAGCCATAACATAATTTTCTGGAATTTTCCAAGCTGTTTAAAGACACAGTCAACTTAGTGTATGTAAACTTCTGACCCACTGGAATTGTGATACATTGAATTATAAGGGAAATAATCTGTCTGTAAACAGTTGTTGGAAAAATTACTTGTTTCATGCACAAAGTAGATGTCCTAACCGACTTGCCAAAACTATAGTTTGTTAACAAGAAATGTGTGGAGTGGTTGAAAAACTAGTTTTAATGACTCCAACCTAAGTGTATGTAAACTTCAGACTTCAACTGTATATGTACCGAAATTTGTTGTTTCTCTAAAATCTGTGATCGTGACACACGGCGCTGCATAATTAACAACTGTCCTCCTGACGGAACGACCCTTAAGAAGAGCCCTTAATTAAAAGGCCATTCACAGCTGAGTTGAGCTGTTCCCTTAAAAGGCCAACCATTCACAGCTGAGTTGAGCTGTTTCCTTAAAGGCCAACCATTCACAGCTGAGTTGAGCTGTTCCCTTAAAAGGCCAACCATTCACAGCTGAGTTGAGCTGTTCCCTTAAAAGGCCAACCATTAAGGGAACAGCTCAATTCAGCTGTGAATGTGTTGTGGTCCTAATGAGGGGCTACTGAAGTGTTTGGCCACCATTAACTGCCTTTCTCTCTGACTCCTAGGCTGGTTGTTCTACAGCTGCAGTGCAATATCGTGCTGCTTGGGCCTCTGTACACCTATGTAGATATTCCGTATTAAAAATCAGCCGTTTCCAGCTACAATAGTCATTTACAACATTAACAAGGCAGAGACTGACCTAGCAGTGTAACCTCCTGGGTGAGACCATAGATGTCTATGATGGCCCAGAGCGGACATCCTATACTCAGACCACAATGGAAGAGAGTGGGTTCCTCCTCGTTGATGCTGTAGAACACACGACCGTGTCTGTCGGCCCAGAAGGACAGGACGTTGTTGCGGACCGCCAGGCGTTCCGGCAGGGCTTTGGCCCAGGAGCCCGGCCGCGTCACCAGGTCCGGACAGGCGTACTTGGGGATGTTGGAGGAGTTGAGCTCGCTAGGGTCCAGACTGGTGAAACCGAACCGCAGAGCACCGCTCCAGTCGTTGTGGACACCGGACAGACGCAGCCGCACCTGGGATTGTAATGATCACATGCTTTTCATACAGGAAGTTTTCTATTCATTTTGTTTTATTTCACCTTTTATTTAACCAGGTAGGCTAGTTGAGAACAAGTTCTCATTTGCAACTGCAACCTGGCCAAGATAAAGCAAAGCAGTTCGACACATACAACAACACATGGAATAAACAAAACATACAGTCAATAATACAGTATGTAGAACTAAAGAAAACAAAAAAGTCTATATACAGTGAGTGCAAATGAGGTAAGATAAGGGAGTTAAGACAATAAATCGGCCATGGTGGCGAAGTTAATACAATATAGCAATTAAACACTGGAATGGAAGATGTGCAGAATATGAATGTGCAAGTAGAGATGCTGGGGTGCAAAGGAGCAAGATAAATAAACAAATACAGTATGGGGATGAGGTAGATTGGATGGGCTATTTACAGATGGGCTATGTACAGGTGCAGTGATCTGTGAGCTGCTCTGACAGCTGGTGCTTAAAGCTAGTGAGGGAGATATGAGTCTCCAGCTTCAGAGATTTTTGCAGTTCGTTCCAGTCACTGGCAGCAGAGAACTGGAAGGTAAGGCGACCAAAGGAGGAATTGGCTTTGGGGGTGACCAGTGAGATATACCTGCTGGAGCGCGTGCTACGAGTGGGTGCTGCTATGGTGACCAGTGAGCTGAGATAAGGCGGGGCTTTACCTAGCAGAGACTTGTAGATAACCTGTAGCCAGTGGGTTAGGGGACGAGTATGAAGCGAGGGCCAACCAACGAGAGCGTACAGGTCGCAGTGGTGGGTAGTGTATGGGGCTTTGGTGACAAAACGGATGGGACTGTGATAGACTGCATCCAATTTGTTGAGTAGAGTGTTGGAGGCTATTTTGTAGATGACATCGCCGAAGTCGAGGATCGGTAGGATGGTCAGTTTTACGAGGGTATGTTTGGCAGCATGAGTGAAGGATGCTTTGTTGCGATATAGGAAGCCGATTCTAGATTTAAGTTTGGATTGGAGATGCTTAATGTGAGTCTGGAAGGAGAGTTTACAGTCTAACCAGACACCTAGGTATTTGTAGTTGTTCACGTATTCTAAGTCAGAGCCGTCCAGAGTAGTGATGCTGGACGGGCGGGCAGGTGCGAGCAGTGATCGATTGAATAGCATGCATTTAGTTTTACTTGCATTTAAGAGCAGTTGGAGGCCACGGAAAGAGAGTTGTATGGCATTGAAGCTCGTCTGGAGGTTAGTTAACACAGTGTCCAAAGAAGGTCCAGAAGTATACAGAATGGTGTCGTCTGCGTAGAGGTGGATCAGAGAATCACCAGCAGCAAGAGCGACATCATTGATGTATACAGAGAAGAGAGTCGGCCCGAAAATTGAACCCTGTGGCACCCCCATAGAGACTGCCAGAGGTCCGGACAACAGACCCTCTGATTTGACACACTGAACTCTATCAGAGAAGTAATTGGTGAACCAGGCGAGGCAGTCATTTGAGAAACCAAGGCTGTTGAGTCTGCCAATAAGAATGTGGTGATTGACAGAGTCGAAAGCCTTGGCCAGGTCGATGAATACGGCTGCACAGTAATGTCTCTTATCGATGGCGGTTATGATATCGTTTAGGACCTTGAGCGTGGCCGAGGTGCACCCATGACCAGCTCTGAAACCAGATTGCATAGCGGAGAAGGTACGGTGGGATTCTAAATGGTCGGTAATCTGTTTGTTAACTTGGCTTTCGAAGACCTTAGAAAGGCAGGGTAGGATAGATATAGGTCTGTAGCAGTTTGGGTCTAGTGTGTCTCCCCCTTTGTAGAGGGAGATGACCGTAGCTGCTTTCCAATCTTTGGGAATCTCAGACGACACGAAAGAGAGGTTGAAAAGGCTAGTAATAGGGGTGGCAACAATTTCGGCAGATAATTTTAGAAAGAGAGGGTCCAGATCATCTAGCCCGGCTGATTTGTAGGGGTCCAGATTTTGCAGCTCTTTCAGAACATCAGCTATCTGGATTTGGGTGAAGGAGAAATGGTGGGGGCTTTGGCGGGTTGCTGTGGAGGGTGCCGGGCAGTTGACCGGGGTAGGGGTAGACAGAGATGATAGAGATGACAGAGAGTGTCCAGACAGAGATTATAGAGATGACAGATGTCTCCAGACAGAGATGACAGATGTCTCCAGACAGAGATGACAGATGTCTCCAGACAGAGATGACAGATGTCTCCAGACAGAGATGATAGAGATGACAAAGATGTCTCCAGACAGAGATGATAGAGATGACAAAGATGTCTCCAGACAGAGATGACAGAGATGACAAAGATGTCTCCAGACAGAGATGATAGAGATGACAAAGATGTCTCCAGACAGAGATGATAGAGATGACGAAGATGTCTCCAGACAGAGATGATAGAGATGACGAAGATGTCTCCAGACAGAGATGTCAGAGATGTCTCCAGACAGAGATGACAGAGATGTCTCCAGACAGAGATGTCTCCAGACAGAGATGTTACCTTCTCGTAGAGCAGGTTGCTGAGGTTAGGGTTAGGGTATATCAGAGTTAGGGTATATCAGGGTTAGGGTATATCATGGTTAGGGTATATCAGGGTTAGGGTATATCAGGGTTAGGGTATATCAGGGTTAGGGTATATCATGGTTAGGGTTAGGGTATATCAGGGTAAGGGTATATCAGGGTTAGGGTATATCATGGTTAGGGTATATCAGGGTTAGGGTATATCAGGGTTAGGGTATATCATGGTTAGGGTTAGGGTATATCAGGGTTAGGGTATATTAGTGTTAGGGTGGGTTAGTGTTAGGGTATGTTAGGGATAGTGTTAGGGTATGTTAGGGTTAGTGTTAGGGTATGTTAGGGTTAGTGTTAGGGTATGTTAGGGTTAGTGTTAGGGTATGTTAGGGTTAGTGTTAGGGTATGTTAGGGTTAGTGTTAGGGTATGTTAGGGATAGTGTTAGGGTATGTTAGGGTTAGTGTTAGGGTATGTTAGGGATAGTGTTAGGGTATGTTAGGGTTAGTGTTAGGGTATGTTAGGGTTAGTGTTAGGGTATGTTAGGGTTAGTGTTAGGGTATGTTAGGGTTAGTGTTAGGGTGAGTGTTAGGGTATGTTAGGGTCAGGGTATATCAGGGTCAGGGTCTAACCTTCTGATAGAGTCTAACAGGTCGTTGGCTGAAGGTGATTCCGTTGCAGAAGCTGTTCTTCCTGGTAGCTCGTCTCAGCTGACCGTCCAGCCTGATGTTCTTCCCCTTGGCATGAGGGTGGAACCTGGGCGACTCCAGACTGAGGATCACTGGGGGGGCTGACGTCCGCCTCTCCACCCCCGAACCCCCGACACCCCCTCCCCCACCGATGCCACCCTGCAGGGTGAAGTACTGCCTGCTCACCACAGGGTCGGGCTGTAGAGTCACATCTTCTGGGAGGAGGTAATAACAGAATAAGAAGAGAGGAAAAGGATTGGTTAATTGGTTAATGGTTACCGGAAGATCCGTGAGTGTTCCAGCCCATTGACACAACGACAGGTTAAAATACCTAGTTGATGAGGACATACAGTATACAGCCTGTAACCCATATACAGCCTGTAACCCATATACAATATACAGCCTGTAACCCATATACAGCCTGTAACCCATATACAATATACAGCCTGTAACCCATATACAGCCTGTACCCATATACAATATATAGCCTGTAACCCATATACAGCCTGTAACCCATATACAATATACAGCCTGTAACCCATATACAGTATACAGCCTGTAACCTATATACAGCCTGTAACCCATATACAATATACAGCCTGTAACCCATATACAGCCTGTACCCATATACAATATACAGCCTGTAACCCATATACAATATACAGCCTGTAACCCATATACAGCCTGTAACCCATATACAATATACAGCCTGTAACCCATATACAGCCTGTAACCCATATACAATATACAGCCTGTAACCCATATACAGCCTGTAACCCATATACAATATACAGCCTGTAACCCATATACAGCCTGTAACCCATATACAGTATACAGCCTGTAACCCATATACAATATACAGCCTGTAACCCATATACAGTATACAGCCTGTAACCCATATACAATATACAGCCTGTAACCCATATACAGCCTGTAACCCATATACAATATACAGCCTGTAACCCATATACAGCCTGTACCCATATACAATATACAGCCTGTAACCTATATACAGTATACAGCCTGTAACCTATATACAGTATACAGCCTGTAACCCATATACAGCCTGTAACCCATATACAATATACAGCCTGTAACCCATATACAGTATACAGCCTGTAACCCATATTCAGCCTGTAACCCATATACAGAATACAGCCTGTAACCCATATACAGCCTGTAACCCATATACAGCCTGTAACCCATATACAGCCTGTAACCTATATACAGAATACAGCCTGTAACCTATATACAATATACAGCCTGTAACCCATATACAGCCTGTAACCTATATACAGTATACAGCCTGTAACCTATATACAGTATACAGCCTGTAACCTATATACAGTATACAGCCTGTAACCCATATACAGCCTGTAACCCATATACAGCCTGTAACCTATATACAGAATACAGCCTGTAACCTATATACAGAATACAGCCTGTAACCCATATACAGTATACAGCCTGTAACCCATATACAGTATACAGCCTGTAACCCATATACAGCCTGTAACCTATATACAATATACAGCCTGTAACCCATATACAGCCTGTAACCTATATACAGTATACAGCCTGTAACCCATATACAGCCTGTAACCCATATACAATATACAGCCTGTAACCTATATACAGTATACAGCATGTAACCTATATACAGTATACAGCCTGTAACCTATATACAGCCTGTAACCCATATACAGTATACAGCCTGTAACCCATATACAGCCTGTAACCTATATACAGTATACAGCCTGTAACCTATATACAGTATACAGCCTGTAACCTATATACAGCCTGTAACCCATATACAATATACAGCCTGTAACCTATATACAGTATACAGCCTGTAACCTATATACAGTATACAGCCTGTAACCTATATACAGCCTGTAACCCATATACAGTATACAGCCTGTAACCCATATACAGCCTGTAACCCATATACAGTATACAGCCTGTAACCCATATACAGTATATGGCCTGTAACCCATATACAGTATACAGCCTGTAACCCATATACAGCCTGTAACCCATATACAGAATACAGCCTGTAACCTATATACAGTATACAGCCTGTAACCTATATACAGTATACAGCCTGTAACCCATATACAGTATACAGCCTGTAACCCATATACAGTATACAGCCTGTAACCCATATACAGCCTGTAACCCATATACAGAATACAGCCTGTAACCCATATACAGAATACAAGCCTGTAACCTATATACAGTATACAAGCCTGTAACCTATATACAGTATACAGCCTGTAACCTATATACAGTATACAGCCTGTAACCTATATACAGTACACAGCCTGTAACCCATATACAGTATACATCCTGTAACCCATATACAGCCTGTAACCCATATACAATATACAGCCTGTAACCCATATACAGCCTGTAACCCATATACAATATACAGCCTGTAACCCATATACAGCCTGTACCCATATACAATATATAGCCTGTAACCCATATACAGCCTGTAACCCATATACAATATACAGCCTGTAACCCATATACAGTATACAGCCTGTAACCTATATACAGCCTGTAACCCATATACAATATACAGCCTGTAACCCATATACAGCCTGTACCCATATACAATATACAGCCTGTAACCCATATACAATATACAGCCTGTAACCCATATACAGCCTGTAACCCATATACAATATACAGCCTGTAACCCATATACAGCCTGTAACCCATATACAATATACAGCCTGTAACCCATATACAGCCTGTAACCCATATACAATATACAGCCTGTAACCCATATACAGCCTGTAACCCATATACAGTATACAGCCTGTAACCCATATACAATATACAGCCTGTAACCCATATACAGTATACAGCCTGTAACCCATATACAATATACAGCCTGTAACCCATATACAGCCTGTAACCCATATACAATATACAGCCTGTAACCCATATACAGCCTGTACCCATATACAATATACAGCCTGTAACCTATATACAGTATACAGCCTGTAACCTATATACAGTATACAGCCTGTAACCCATATACAGCCTGTAACCCATATACAATATACAGCCTGTAACCCATATACAGTATACAGCCTGTAACCCATATTCAGCCTGTAACCCATATACAGAATACAGCCTGTAACCCATATACAGCCTGTAACCCATATACAGCCTGTAACCCATATACAGCCTGTAACCTATATACAGAATACAGCCTGTAACCTATATACAATATACAGCCTGTAACCCATATACAGCCTGTAACCTATATACAGTATACAGCCTGTAACCTATATACAGTATACAGCCTGTAACCTATATACAGTATACAGCCTGTAACCCATATACAGCCTGTAACCCATATACAGCCTGTAACCTATATACAGAATACAGCCTGTAACCTATATACAGAATACAGCCTGTAACCCATATACAGTATACAGCCTGTAACCCATATACAGTATACAGCCTGTAACCCATATACAGCCTGTAACCTATATACAATATACAGCCTGTAACCCATATACAGCCTGTAACCTATATACAGTATACAGCCTGTAACCCATATACAGCCTGTAACCCATATACAATATACAGCCTGTAACCTATATACAGTATACAGCATGTAACCTATATACAGTATACAGCCTGTAACCTATATACAGCCTGTAACCCATATACAGTATACAGCCTGTAACCCATATACAGCCTGTAACCTATATACAGTATACAGCCTGTAACCTATATACAGTATACAGCCTGTAACCTATATACAGCCTGTAACCCATATACAATATACAGCCTGTAACCTATATACAGTATACAGCCTGTAACCTATATACAGTATACAGCCTGTAACCTATATACAGCCTGTAACCCATATACAGTATACAGCCTGTAACCCATATACAGCCTGTAACCCATATACAGTATACAGCCTGTAACCCATATACAGTATATGGCCTGTAACCCATATACAGTATACAGCCTGTAACCCATATACAGCCTGTAACCCATATACAGAATACAGCCTGTAACCTATATACAGTATACAGCCTGTAACCTATATACAGTATACAGCCTGTAACCCATATACAGTATACAGCCTGTAACCCATATACAGTATACAGCCTGTAACCCATATACAGCCTGTAACCCATATACAGAATACAGCCTGTAACCCATATACAGAATACAAGCCTGTAACCTATATACAGTATACAGCCTGTAACCTATATACAGTATACAGCCTGTAACCTATATACAGTACACAGCCTGTAACCCATATACAGTATACATCCTGTAACCCATATACAGTATACAGCCTGTAACCTATATACAGTATACAGCCTGTAACCCATATACAGTATACAGCCTGTAACCCATATACAGTATACAGCCTGTAACCTATATACAGTATACAGCCTGTAACCCATATACAGTATACAGCCTGTAACCTATATACAGTATACAGCCTGTAACCCATATACAGAATACAGCCTGTAACCCATATACAGTATACAGCCTGTAACCCATATACAGTATACAGCCTGTAACCCATATACAGTATACAGCCTGTAACCCATATACAGTATACAGCCTGTAACCTATATACAGTATACAGCCTGTAACCCATATACAGAATACAACCTGTAACCCATATACAGTATACAGCCTGTAACCCATATACAGTATACAGCCTGTAACCCATATACAGTATACAGCCTGTAACCCATATACAGTATACAGCCTGTAACCTATATACAGTATACAGCCTGTAACCCATATACAATATACAGCCTGTAACCTATATACAGTATACAGCCTGTAACCCATATACAGTATACAGCCTGTAACCCATATACAGTATACAGCCTGTAACCCATATACAGTATACAGCCTGTAACCTATATACAGTATACAGCCTGTAACCCATATACAGTATACAGCCTGTAACCCATATACAGTATACAGCCTGTAACCCATATACAGTATACAGCCTGTAACCCATATACAGTATACAGCCTGTAACCCATATACAGTATACAGCCTGTAACCCATATACAGAATACAGCCTGTAACCCATATACAGTATACAGCCTGTAACCCATATACAATATACAGCCTGTAACCTATATACAGTATACAGCCTGTAACCCATATACAATATACAGCCTGTAACCCATATACAGTATACAGCCTGTAACCCATATACAGTATACAGCCTGTAACCCATATACAGCCTGTAACCCATATACAGTATACAGCCTGTAACCCATATACAGCCTGTAACCCATATACAGTATACAGCCTGTAACCCATATACAGTAAACAGCCTGTAACCCATATACAGTATACAGCCTGTAACCCATATACAGTATACAGCCTGTAACCCATATACAATATACAGCCTGTAACCCATATACAATATACAGCCTGTAACCCATATACAGTATACAGCCTGTAACCCATATACAGTATACCGCCTGTAACCTATATACAGTATACAGCCTGTAACCTATATACAGCCTGTAACCCATATACAGTATACAGCCTGTAACCCATATACAGCCTGTAACCCATATACAATATACAGCCTGTAACCCATATACAGCCTGTAACCCATATACAATATACAGCCTGTAACCCATATACAGCCTGTAACCCATATACAGCCTGTAACCTATATACAGAATACAGCCTGTAACCTATATACAGCCTGTAACCCATATACAATATACAGCCTGTAACCCATATACAATATACAGCCTGTAACCCATATACAGTATACAGCCTGTAACCTATATACAGTATACAGCCTGTAACCCATATACAGTATACAGCCTGTAACCCATATACAATATACAGCCTGTAACCCATATACAATATACAGCCTGTAACCCATATACAGTACACAGCCTGTAACCCATATACAGCCTGTAACCCATATACAGTATACAGCCTGTAACCTATATACAGTATACAGCCTGTAACCCATATACAGAATACAGCCTGTAACCCATATACAGTATACAGCCTGTAACCTATATACAGTATACAGCCTGTAACCCATATACAATATACAGCCTGTAACCCATATACAGTATACAGCCTGTAACCTATATACAGTATACAGCCTGTAACCCATATACAGTATACAGCCTGTAACCCATATACAATATACAGCCTGTAACCTATATACAGTATACAGCCTGTAACCCATATACAGTATACAGCCTGTAACCCATATACAGTATACAGCCTGTAACCCATATACAGTATACAGCCTGTAACCCATATACAGTATACAGCCTGTAACCCATATACAGTATACAGCCTGTAACCCATATACAGTATACAGCCTGTAACCCATATACAGAATACAGCCTGTAACCCATATACAGTATACAGCCTGTAACCTATATACAGTATACAGCCTGTAACCCATATACAGTATACAGCCTGTAACCTATATACAGAATACAAGCCTGTAACCTATATACAGTATACAGCCTGTAACCTATATACAGTATACAGCCTGTAACCCATATACAATATACAGCCTGTAACCTATATACAGTATACAGCCTGTAACCTATATACAGTATACAGCCTGTAACCCATATACAGTATACAGCCTGTAACCCATATACAGTATACAGCCTGTAACCCATATACAGAATACAGCCTGTAACCCATATACAGAATACAGCCTGTAACCCATATACAATATACAGCCTGTAACCCATATACAGCCTGTAACCCATATACAGTATACAGCCTGTAACCCATATACAGTATACAGCCTGTAACCCATATACAGAATACAGCCTGTAACCCATATACAGTATACAGCCTGTAACCCATATACAGAATACAGCCTGTAACCCATATACAGAATACAGCCTCTAACCTATATACAGCCTGTAACCCATATACAATATACAGCCTGTAACCCATATACAATATACAGCCTGTAACCCATATACAGAATACAGCCTGTAACCCATATACAGAATACAGCCTGTAACCCATATACAGAATACAGCCTGTAACCCATATACAGTATACAGCCTGTAACCCATATACAATATACAGCCTGTAACCCATATACAGAATACAGCCTGTAACCCATATACAGAATACAGCCTGTAACCCATATACAGAATACAGCCTGTAACCCATATACAGAATACAGCCTGTAACCCATATACAGAATACAGCCTGTAACCCATATACAGAATACAGCCTGTAACCTATATACAGTATACAGCCTGTAACCCATATACAATATACAGCCTGTAACCCATATACAGTATACAGCCTGTAACCCATATACAGAATACAGCCTGTAACCCATATACAGAATACAGCCTGTAACCCATATACAGTATACAGCCTGTAACCCATATACAGTATACAGCCTGTAACCTATATACAGTATACAGCCTGTAACCCATATACAGAATACAGCCTGTAACCCATATACAGTATACAGCCTGTAACCCATATACAGTATACAGCCTGTAACCCATATACAGTATACAGCCTGTAACCCATATACAGAATACAGCCTGTAACCCATATACAGAATACAGCCTGTAACCCATATACAGAATACAGCCTGTAACCCATATACAATATACAGCCTGTAACCCATATACAGTATACAGCCTGTAACCCATATACAGAATACAGCCTGTAACCCATATACAGTATACAGCCTGTAACCTATATACAGTATACAGCCTGTAACCCATATACAGTATACAGCCTGTAACCTATATACAGAATACAAGCCTGTAACCTATATACAGTATACAGCCTGTAACCTATATACAGTATACAGCCTGTAACCCATATACAATATACAGCCTGTAACCTATATACAGTATACAGCCTGTAACCTATATACAGTATACAGCCTGTAACCCATATACAGTATACAGCCTGTAACCCATATACAGTATACAGCCTGTAACCCATATACAGAATACAGCCTGTAACCCATATACAGAATACAGCCTGTAACCCATATACAATATACAGCCTGTAACCCATATACAGCCTGTAACCCATATACAGTATACAGCCTGTAACCCATATACAGTATACAGCCTGTAACCCATATACAGAATACAGCCTGTAACCCATATACAGTATACAGCCTGTAACCCATATACAGAATACAGCCTGTAACCCATATACAGAATACAGCCTCTAACCTATATACAGCCTGTAACCCATATACAATATACAGCCTGTAACCCATATACAATATACAGCCTGTAACCCATATACAGAATACAGCCTGTAACCCATATACAGAATACAGCCTGTAACCCATATACAGAATACAGCCTGTAACCCATATACAGTATACAGCCTGTAACCCATATACAATATACAGCCTGTAACCCATATACAGAATACAGCCTGTAACCCATATACAGAATACAGCCTGTAACCCATATACAGAATACAGCCTGTAACCCATATACAGAATACAGCCTGTAACCCATATACAGAATACAGCCTGTAACCCATATACAGAATACAGCCTGTAACCTATATACAGTATACAGCCTGTAACCCATATACAATATACAGCCTGTAACCCATATACAGTATACAGCCTGTAACCCATATACAGAATACAGCCTGTAACCCATATACAGAATACAGCCTGTAACCCATATACAGTATACAGCCTGTAACCCATATACAGTATACAGCCTGTAACCTATATACAGTATACAGCCTGTAACCCATATACAGAATACAGCCTGTAACCCATATACAGTATACAGCCTGTAACCCATATACAGTATACAGCCTGTAACCCATATACAGTATACAGCCTGTAACCCATATACAGAATACAGCCTGTAACCCATATACAGAATACAGCCTGTAACCCATATACAGAATACAGCCTGTAACCCATATACAATATACAGCCTGTAACCCATATACAGTATACAGCCTGTAACCCATATACAGTATACAGCCTGTAACCCATATACAGAATACAGCTTGTAACCCATATACAGTATACAGCCTGTAACCCATATACAGTATACAGCCTGTAACCCATATACAGTATACAGCCTGTAACCCATATACAGTATACAGCCTGTAACCCATATACAGAATACAGCCTGTAACCCATATACAGAATACAGCCTGTAACCCATATACAGAATACAGCCTGTAACCCATATACAGTAAACAGCCTGTAACCTATATACAGTATACAGCCTGTAACCCATATACAGTATACAGCCTGTAACCCATATACAGTATACAGCCTGTAACCCATATACAATATACAGCCTGTAACCCATATACAGTATACAGCCTGTAACCCATATACAGTAAACAGCCTGTAACCCATATACAGCCTGTAACCCATATACAGTATACAGCCTGTAACCCATATACAGCCTGTAACCCATATACAGTATACAGCCTGTAACCCATATACAGCCTGTAACCCATATACAGCCTGTAGCCCATATACAGCCTGTAACCCATATACAGCCTGTAACCCATATACAGCCTGTAACCCATATACAGCCTGTAGCCCATATACAGCATGTAACCCATATACAGCCTGTAACCCATATACAAGCCTGTAGCCCATATACAGCCTGTAACCCATATACAGCCTGTAACCCATATACAGCCTGTAACCCATATACAGCCTGTAGCCCATATACAGCATGTAACCCATATACAGCCTGTAACCCATATACAAGCCTGTAGCCCATATACAGCCTGTAACCCATATACAGCCTGTAACCCATATACAGCCTGTAACCCATATACAGTATACAGCCTGTAACCCATATACAGCCTGTAACCCATATACAGTATACAGCCTGTAACCCATATACAGTATACAGCCTGTAACTTATATACAGTATACAGCCTGTAACCCATATACAATATACAGCCTGTAACCCATATACAGAATACAAGCCTGTAACCCATATACAGTATACAGCCTGTAACCCATATACAGCCTGTAACCCATATACAGTATACAGCCTGTAACCCATATACAGCCTGTAACCCATATACAGTATACAGCCTGTAACCCATATACAGCCTGTAACCCATATACATTATACAGCCTGTAACCTATATACAGTATACAGCCTGTAACCCATATACAATATACAGCCTGTAACCCATATACAGAATACAAGCCTGTAACCCATATACAGTATACAGCCTGTAACCCATATACAGTAAACAGCCTGTAACCCATATACAGCCTGTAACCCATATACAGTATACAGCCTGTAACCCATATACAGCCTGTAACCCATATACAGTATACAGCCTGTAACCCATATACAGCCTGTAACCCATATACAGCCTGTAGCCCATATACAGCCTGTAACCCATATACAGCCTGTAACCCATATACGGCCTGTAACCCATATACAGCCTGTAGCCCATATACAGCATGTAACCCATATACAGCCTGTAACCCATATACAAGCCTGTAGCCCATATACAGCCTGTAACCCATATACAGCCTGTAACCCATATACAGCCTGTAGCCCATATACAGCCTGTAACCCATATACAGCCTGTAACCCATATACAGCCTGTAACTCATATACAGCCTGTAACCCATATACAGCCTGTAACCCATATACAGCCTGTAACCCATATACAGCATGTAACCCATATACAGCCTGTAACTCATATACAGCCTGTAACCCATATACAGCCTGTAACCCATATACAGCCTGTAACTCATATACAGCCTGTAACCCATATACAAGCCTGTAACCCATATACAGCCTGTAACTCATATACAGCCTGTAACCCATATACAGCCTGTAACCCATATACAGTATACAGCCTGTAACCCATATACAGCCTGTAACTCATATACAGCCTGTAACTCATATACAGCCTGTAACCCATATACAGCCTGTAACCCATATAAAGCCTGTAACTCATATACAGCCTGTAACCCATATACAAGCCTGTAACCCATATACAGTATACAGCCTGTAACCCATATACAGCCTGTAACCCATATACAGCCTGTAACCCATATACAGCCTGTAACCCATATACAGCCTGTAACCCATATACAGCCTGTAACCCATATACAGTATACAGCCTGTAACTCATATACAGCCTGTAACCCATATACAGTATACAGCCTGTAACCCATATACAGCCTGTAACCCATATACAGCCTGTAACCCATATACAGTATACAGCCTGTAACCCATATACAGCCTGTAACCCATATACAGCCTGTAACCCATATACAGCCTGTAGCCCATATACAGCCTGTAACCCATATACAGCCTGTAACCCATATACAGCCTGTAACTCATATACAGCCTGTAACCCATATACAGCCTGTAACCCATATACAGCCTGTAACTCATATACAGCCTGTAACCCATATACAGCCTGTAACCCATATACAGCCTGTAACTCATATACAGCCTGTAACCCATATACAGCCTGTAACCCATATACAGCCTGTAACTCATATACAGCCTGTAACCCATATACAGCCTGTAACCCATATACAGCCTGTAACTCATATACAGCCTGTAACTCATTTACAGCCTGTAACCCATATACAGCCTGTAACCCATATACAGCCTGTAACTCATATACAGCCTGTAACCCATATACAGCCTGTAACTCATATACAGCCTGTAACCCATATACAGCCTGTAACCCATATACAGCCTGTAACTCATATACAGCCTGTAACCCATATACAGCCTGTAACCCATATACAGCCTGTAACCCATATACAGCCTGTAACTCATATACAGCCTGTAACCCATATACAGCCTGTAACCCATATACAGCCTGTAACTCATATACAGCCTGTAACCCATATACAGCCTGTAACCCATATACAGCCTGTAACTCATATACAGCCTGTAACCCATATACAGCCTGTAACCCATATACAGCCTGTAACTCATATACAGCCTGTAACTCATATACAGCCTGTAACCCATATACAGCCTGTAACCCATATACAGCCTGTAACTCATATACAGCCTGTAACCCATATACAACCTGTAACCCATATACAGCCTGTAACCCATATACAGCCTGTAACTCATATACAGCCTGTAACCCATATACAGCCTGTAACCCATATACAGCCTGTAACTCATATACAGCCTGTAACCCATATACAGCCTGTAACTCATATACAGCCTGTAACCCATATACAGCCTGTAACCCATATACAGCCTGTAACCCATATACAGCCTGTAACTCATATACAGCCTGTAACCCATAATTAGCCTGTAACCCATATACAGCCTGTAACCCATATACAGCCTGTAACCCATATACAGCCTGTAACCCATATACAGCCTGTAACCCATATACAGCCTGTAACCCATATACAGCCTGTAACCCATATACAGCCTGTAACCCATATACAGCCTGTAGCCCATATACAGCCTGTAACTCATATACAGCCTGTAACCCATATACAGCCTGTAACCCATATACAGCCTGTAACCCATATACAGCCTGTAACCCATATACAGCCTGTAGCCCATATACAGCCTGTAACCCATATACAGCCTGTAACTCATATACAGCCTGTAACCCATATACAGCCTGTAACTCATATACAGCCTGTAACCCATATACAGCCTGTAACCCATATACAGCCTGTAACTCATATACAGCCTGTAACTCATATACAGCCTGTAACTCATATACAGCCTGTAACCCATATACAGCCTGTAACCCATATACAGCCTGTAACTCATATACAGCCTGTAACTCATATACAGCCTGTAACCCATATACAGCCTGTAACCCATATACAGCCTGTAACCCATATACAGCCTGTAACCCATATACAGCCTGTAAGATGGAGGGAAAGAGGACGCAGATCGGTCTGCCTTCTGAGAATCCGTAGGCGAGCGAGTAAACTCCCACTGCCATCAATTCTCCTTGCTAACATGCAGTCATTGGAAAATAAAATGTATGACCTATGATTACGACTATCCTACCAACTGGCCACTAAAAACTGTAATTTCTTACGTTTCACCGAGTCGTGGCTGAACGACGACACGGATAATATAGAGCTGGAGGGATTTTCCATGCACTGGCAGAGAAGAGAAGCTACGTCTGGTAAGATGATTGGTGGGGTGTGTGTCTATTTGTCAATAACAGCTGGTGCCCGATGTCTAATATTAAAGAAGTCTTTAGGTATTGCTCGCCTAAGGTAGAGTACCTTATGATAAGCTGTAGACCACACTATCTACCAAGAGAGTTCTCATCTCTATTTTTCGTAGCCATCTATTTACCACCACAAACCGCTGCTGGCACTAAGACCGCACTCGATTCTATCCTCCTGATTCCTGCTTACAAGCAAAAACTAAAGCAGGAAGTACCAGTGACTCAGTCAATACAGAAGTGGTCAGATGACACAGACTGGAATATGTTCCATGATTCATCCAATGGCATTGAGGAGTACACCACCTCAGTCACTGGCTTCATCAATAAGTGCATCGACGACATCGTCCCCACAGTGACCGTACGTACATATCCCAACCAGAAGCCATGGATTACAGGCAACATCCGCATCAAGCTAAAGGCTAGAGCTGCCGCTTTCAAGGAGCGGGACACTAATCCGGACGCCTATGAGAAATCCTGCTATGCCCTCAGACAAACCATCAAACAAGCAAAGCATCAATACAGGATCAAGATTAAATCCTACTACACCGGCTCTGACGCTCGTCGGATGTGACAGGGCTTGAAAACTATTACGGACTAAAAAAGGGAAACCCAGACGCGAGCTACCCAGTGACGCGAGCCTACCAGACGAGCTAAATGCCGTTTATGCTCGCTTCGAGGCAAACAACACTGAAGCATGCGCGAGAGCTGTTCTGGATGGCTGTGCCTCGAAGCGAGCAGTTTAAAACGGCATTGTTGGTTAAGGGCTTGTAAGTAAGCATTTCACTGTAAGGACTACACGTGTTGTATTCGGCGCATGTAACAAATAACATATGATTTGATTTGATTTGAAGCCGGCTGGTCGTTCGTTCTATCGGTTCGTTTGTCAGAGAAGCGACCCAGTCTTTAAGTCTTTTTGTTCAGTATCTATGAACACGACCCAGTCGTTTGTTCTAAATGTTCTATTGCCATACTGGCTGGCAACGTTCTTATCCCTTTGCTTGCTAGCTAGCCAACTACGGCTAATTTACGGTCACGTCAAACAGTGCAGCAAGAATATCAACAGTAAGGTGTTGAAGCTGTTTTCTAGTGACATTTATTTGGATATATCCATAACAATGAGCTAATGAGGTGTGATTTCACCCTGGCATAGAAAATGTGCTCTCTCATCAGGACACTGTTGTTCAGAGGAGCTAGCCAACAACACAGCTAACACAATCACTTCAAACTGAAGCTGGAAAGACTGAAAACTAGCTGCACTTCGTTTCATTTCACCTGTTTTCAATTGACATTTCTTTGTATAAATATTTCAACTAGCTGAGAAACGCTGTCTGTCTGTCTGTCTGTCTGTCTGTCTGTCTGTCTGTCTGTCTGTCTGTCTGTCTGTCTGTCTGTCTGTCTGTCTGTCTGTCTGTCTGTCTGTCTGTCTGTCTGTCTGTCTGTCTGTCTGTCTGTCTGTCTGTCTGTCTGTCTGTCTGTCTGTCTGCCTGCCTGCCTGCCTGCCTGCCTGCCTGCCTGCCTGCCTGTCTGTCTGTCTGTCTGTCTGTCTCGTCCCGACTCCCGACACGTTCGTAACTATGGGACAGATGGAGATCCAATCGGAATATTGAAACAATGTTGCAAATGTCGACGAGACACACAGCAAGGTTTATACAAATCTCCGCTGTTGAAAACAAAATGTTTGTCTAAAAGAAATGTGAGATAATGTCTAGGTGTTTTTTATAGTGGAGATCAAGTTTATAAATTGCCTGGCTGGGCTGATGAGACAGTGGATTGCGCAGTCAGATGGAACAGAGTAAATAGGCTTTTTTAACATGGTGTGGCTTATGCTTCATTCTCCAGCATGGTGAATGCTTGACTGCTTACTACAATACCTTGTTCTGGTCACTAGACCCTTTTGAAATCTCTGTCAGGTATGTTCAGGTATGGTTGGGTATTGGTCAGGTTTGGCCAGGTATGAGAATTTGAGGTAATTCCCAAACATAGTATCCAGTGGCGATTTTAGCATGTACATATTGGTGGTATTATTTTTTATTATGCATGCCATCAACGCCACTACACAACACAACACTAAACAATACATTAATTGCACTATAACGGTGACAGACGGTGCCCACAAACTGTTAGGGCCTACATAAAGCTGTCCCCACAGCAGAGACCCAACAGCAGAGTCCCAACACCTTACCACTGCTACACCTGGCTATCAGCGGAGCCTTGTCTGGCAGCGAAACAGTTCATTCAGCCTCATGTACTGCCTCTAAAAGATACATAGCTGATATGGCTGACTTGCTTAAACAAATGTGGTTTCTACTGACAATTGACATGTACAAGCTATGGCATAAGGGAACGATTAGTGGATTAGAGGCAATCCGTAATTTCGGTTACTATGGCTGCAATCCCGTTAACGGGATCGATATGACAACAGCCAGTGAAAGTGCAGGGCGCCAAATTCAACAGAAATCTCATAATTAAAATTCCTCAAACATACAAGTATTTCACACCATTTTAAAGATACACTTCTTGTTAATCCCACCACAGTGTCCAATTTCAAAAAGGCTTTACAGCGAAAGCACCACAAACGATTATGTTAGGTCACCGCAAAATCACAGAAAAACACAGCCATTTTCCCAGCCAAAGACAGGAGTCACAAAAAGCAGAAATAGAGATAAAGTTAATCACTAACCTTTGATGATCTTCATCAGATGACACTCATAGGACTTCATGTTACACAATACATATATGTTTTGTTCGATAAAGTTCATATTTATATCCAAAAACCTCAGTTTACATTGGCGCCATGTTCAGAAATGCCTCCAAAATATCCGGAGAAATTGCAGAGAGCCACATCAAATAACAGAAATACTCATCATAAACTTTGATGAAAGATACATGTTTTACATAGAATTAAAGATACACTTGTTCTTAATGCAACCGCTGTGTCAGATTTCAAAAAAACTTTACGGAAAAAGCACGATATTCAATAATCTGAGAACAGCGTTCAGCCACAAAAGGAAGCCATACAGTAACCTTCCAAATTGTGCAGTCAACAAAACTCATAAAAAGCATTATAAATCTTCACTTACCTTTGCTGATCTTCGTCGGAATGCACTCCCAGGACTCCCACTTCCACAATAAATGTTTGTTTTGTTCGGTAATGTCCATCATTTATGTCCAAATAGCTATTTTTGTTAGCGTGTTTGGTAAACAAATCCAAAGTCAGGAAGCGCGTTCACTAAAAGCAGACGAAATGTCAAAAAGTTCCGTAACAGTCAGTAGAAACATGTCAAACGATGTATTGAATCAATCTTTGGGATGTTTTTAACATAAATCTTCAATAATGTTCCAACCGGAGAATTCCATTGTCTTCAGAAGTGCGATGGAACAGAGCTCCCTCTCATGTGAACACGCATGGTCAGAGCATGGTCAGGTCATGATAGACCTGACTCATTCCCGTCTCCTTCGGCCCCACTTCACAGTAGAAGCATCAGACAAGGTTCTACAGACTGTTGGCATCTAGTGGAAGCCGTAGGAAGTGCAAACTGACCCATATCCCACTGTGTATTCGATAGACGATGAGTTGAAAACCTACAAACCTCAGATTTCCCACTTCCTGGTTGGATTTTTCTCTCTGGTTTTTGCCTGCCATATGAGTTCTGTTTTACTCACATACATCATTCAAACAGTTTTAGAAACTGCAGAGTGTTTTCTATCCAATACTAATAATAATATGCATATATTAGCAACTGGGACTGAGGAGCAGGCAGTTTACTCTGGGGACCTCTGGGCACCTTTTCATCCAAGCTACTCAATACTGCCCCTGCAGCCATAAGAAGTTAAGACATTAATGAGCAAGTCGACGACAGACATAGTCAATATAACTATTTGTTCAGCACTTTTGAAATGTACAGCGACAGAATTCAGAACATGGGCCATTCTTACACTATTCTCCCTGTACACCAAGTCAGAAACGTAGGATAAATAAAGGGGGCTCTTATATGAATGAAAACTCTTATATTATTCAATGATTACATTTCTCTAAAACAGGCTATAGGCTAAATGTGCAAGTCAGAACAGTAGGTTGTTATAAGGGGGAAAGGGACCAAATTATTAGGGTGAGGCACATGGGCTACTAACAGCTTACTACACACCATACACTTAGTATTACTTTCTTAGCTACAGTATACATATTTCCCTGGCATATTACATCATTTATGCAGCAGCATACAAGACATTTTTGGATTCACCTTGTTGTGCTGTGCTCACTTGAACAGGATGGTGGCGTGGTGTTCCTTTGCGGAGAAATTTTGTTGTTAAGCTTTGTCATCAAAGTCTGGCATTTTCTGGTTTTATGGTGCTTTCAAGACAACTGGGAACACGAAGAAAAACAAGGTTGAATCATGACGTTAGTGATCTTCAGGTCTGAGCTCTAGAAAGTTCCTGAGTGGCGCAGCTGTCTAAGGCACTGCATCTCAGTCACTACAGTCCCTGGTTCGAATCCAGGCTGTTTCACATTTCGCTGTGATTGGGAGTCCCATAGGGTGGGGCACAATTGGCCCAGCGTTATCTGGGGTATGTCATCATTGTAAATAAGAATTTGTATAATCTACAATTTATCTTCATTATTTCTCTTCATATGACAAGGATTTGCCAGTAGATCGTCAAATTGATTCATGATGATGACTGCTAGCTGAGATTGTAAAAGTATGATGTTGACATGATCGGTCCAATCAAAGCTACTGTAGATATAACGTGAATTTAATTAACTTTATCTGTGGCCAATGACCTTGAGCCTTCTTGGACGGGCACGTCTAATGTAACTCTATGGCAGCTTGAATTTTTGAGCTCTCCCCGTAGATGTTGCGGGAAGGGAGAGACTATAGACTGGTATCATCAGGAGGGTAGAGACTATAGACTGGTATCATCAGGAGGGTAGAGACTATAGACTGGTATCATCAGGAGGGTAGAGACTATAGACTGGTATCATCAGGAGGGTAGAGACTATAGACTGGTATCATCAGGAGAGTAGAGACTATAGACTGGTATCATCAGGAGGGTAGAGACTATAGACTGGTATCATCAGGAGGGTAGAGACTATAGACTGGTATCATCAGGAGAGTAGAGACTATAGACTGGTATCATCAGGAGGGTAGAGACTATAGACTGGTATCATCAGGAGAGTAGAGACTATAGACTGGTATCATCAGGAGAGTAGAGACTATAGACTGGTATCATCAGGAGGGTAGAGACTATAGACTGGTATCATCAGGAGGGTAGAGAATATAGACTGGTATCATCAGGAGAGTAGAGACTATAGACTGGTATCATCAGGAGGGTAGAGACTATAGACTGGTATCATCAGGAGGGTAGAGACTATAGACTGGTATCATCAGGAGAGTAGAGACTATAGACTGGTATCATCAGGAGGGTAGAGACTATAAACTGGTATCATCAGGAGAGTAGAGACTATAGACTGGTATCATCAGGAGAGTAGAGACTATAGACTGGTATCATCAGGAGAGTAGAGACTATAGACTGGTATCATCAGGAGGGTAGAGACTATAGACTGGTACCATCAGGAGGGTAGAGACTATAGACTGGTATCATCAGGAGGGTAGAGACTATAGACTGGTATCATCAGGAGAGTAGAGACTATAGACTGGTATCATCAGGAGAGTAGAGACTATAGACTGGTATCATCAGGAGGGTAGAGACTATAGACTGGTATCATCAGGAGGGTAGAGACTATAGACTGGTATCATCAGCAGGGTAGAGACTATAGACTGGTATCATCAGGAGGGTAGAGACTATAGACTGGTATCATCAGGAGGGTAGAGACTATAGACTGGTATCATCAGCAAGGTAGAGACTATAGACTGGTATCATCAGGAGGGTAGAGACTATAGACTGGTATCATCAGCAAGGTAGAGACTATAGACTGGTATCATCAGGAGGGTAGAGACTATAGACTGGTATCATCAGGAGGGTAGAGACTATAGACTGGTATCATCAGGAGGGTAGAGACTATAGACTGGTATCATCAGGAGGGTAGAGACTATAGACTGGTATCATCAGGAGGGTAGAGACTATAGACTGGTATCATCAGGAGGGTAGAGACTATAGACTGGTATCATCAGGAGAGTAGAGACTATAGACTGGTATCATCAGGAGGGTAGAGACTATAGACTGGTATCATCAGGAGAGTAGAGACTATAGACTGGTATCATCAGCAGGGTAGAGACTATAGACTGGTATCATCAGGAGGGTAGAGACTATAGACTGGTATCATCAGGAGAGTAGAGACTATAGACTGGTATCATCAGGAGAGTAGAGACTATAGACTGGTATCATCAGGAGGGTAGAGACTATAGACTGGTATCATCAGGAGGGTAGCGACTATAGACTGGTATCATCAGGAGAGTAGAGACTATAGACTGGTATCATCAGGAGAATAGAGACTATAGACTGGTATCATCAGGAGGGTAGAGACTATAGACTGGTATCATCAGGAGGGTAGAGACTATAGACTGGTATCATCAGCAGGGTAGAGACTATAGACTGGTATCATCAGGAGGGTAGAGACTATAGACTGGTATCATCAGGAGGGTAGAGACTATAGACTGGTATCATCAGGAGAGTAGAGACTATAGACTGGTATCATCAGGAGAGTAGAGACTATAGACTGGTATCATCAGGAGGGTAGAGACTATAGACTGGTATCATCAGGAGAGTAGAGACTATAGACTGGTATCATCAGGAGGGTAGAGACTATAGACTGGTATCATCAGGAGGGTAGAGACTATAGACTGGTATCATCAGGAGGGTAGAGACTATAGACTGGTATCATCAGGAGGGTAGAGACTATAGACTGGTATCATCAGGAGGGTAGAGACTATAGACTGGTATCATCAGGAGGGTAGAGACTATAGACTGGTATCATCAGGAGGGTAGAGACTATAGACTGGTATCATCAGGAGGGTAGAGAATATAGACTGGTATCATCAGGAGAGTAGAGACTATAGACTGGTATCATCAGGAGGGTAGAGACTATAGACTGGTATCATCAGGAGGGTAGAGACTATAGACTGGTATCATCAGGAGGGTAGAGACTATAGACTGGTATCATCAGGAGGGTAGAGACTATAGACTGGTATCATCAGGAGGGTAGAGACTATAGACTGGTATCATCAGGAGAGTAGAGACTATAGACTGGTATCATCAGGAGGGTAGAGAATATAGACTGGTATCATCAGGAGGGTAGAGACTATAGACTGGTATCATCAGGAGGGTAGAGACTATAGACTGGTATCATCAGGAGGGTAGAGACTATAGACTGGTATCATCAGCAGGGTAGAGACTATAGACTGGTATCATCAGGAGGGTAGAGACTATAGACTGGTATCATCAGGAGGGTAGAGACTATAGACTGGTATCATCAGCAGGGTAGAGACTATAGACTGGTATCATCAGGAGGGTAGAGACTATAGACTGGTATCATCAGGAGGGTAGAGACTATAGACTGGTATCATCAGCAAGGTAGAGACTATAGACTGGTATCATCAGGAGGGTAGAGACTATAGACTGGTATCATCAGCAAGGTAGAGACTATAGACTGGTATCATCAGGAGGGTAGAGACTATAGACTGGTATCATCAGGAGGGTAGAGACTATAGACTGGTATCATCAGGAGGGTAGAGACTATAGACTGGTATCATCAGGAGGGTAGAGACTATAGACTGGTATCATCAGGAGGGTAGAGACTATAGACTGGTATCATCAGGAGGGTAGAGACTATAGACTGGTATCATCAGGAGAGTAGAGACTATAGACTGGTATCATCAGGAGGGTAGAGACTATAGACTGGTATCATCAGGAGAGTAGAGACTATAGACTGGTATCATCAGCAGGGTAGAGACTATAGACTGGTATCATCAGGAGGGTAGAGACTATAGACTGGTATCATCAGGAGAGTAGAGACTATAGACTGGTATCATCAGGAGAGTAGAGACTATAGACTGGTATCATCAGGAGGGTAGAGACTATAGACTGGTATCATCAGGAGGGTAGCGACTATAGACTGGTATCATCAGGAGAGTAGAGACTATAGACTGGTATCATCAGGAGAATAGAGACTATAGACTGGTATCATCAGGAGGGTAGAGACTATAGACTGGTATCATCAGGAGGGTAGAGACTATAGACTGGTATCATCAGCAGGGTAGAGACTATAGACTGGTATCATCAGGAGGGTAGAGACTATAGACTGGTATCATCAGGAGGGTAGAGACTATAGACTGGTATCATCAGGAGAGTAGAGACTATAGACTGGTATCATCAGGAGAGTAGAGACTATAGACTGGTATCATCAGGAGGGTAGAGACTATAGACTGGTATCATCAGGAGAGTAGAGACTATAGACTGGTATCATCAGGAGGGTAGAGACTATAGACTGGTATCATCAGGAGGGTAGAGACTATAGACTGGTATCATCAGGAGGGTAGAGACTATAGACTGGTATCATCAGGAGGGTAGAGACTATAGACTGGTATCATCAGGAGGGTAGAGACTATAGACTGGTATCATCAGGAGGGTAGAGACTATAGACTGGTATCATCAGGAGGGTAGAGACTATAGACTGGTATCATCAGGAGGGTAGAGACTATAGACTGGTATCATCAGGAGAGTAGAGACTATAGACTGGTATCATCAGGAGGGTAGAGAATATAGACTGGTATCATCAGGAGGGTAGAGACTATAGACTGGTATCATCAGGAGGGTAAAGACTATAGACTGGTATCATCAGGAGGGTAGAGACTATAGACTGGTATCATCAGCAGGGTAGAGACTATAGACTGGTATCATCAGGAGGGTAGAGACTATAGACTGGTATCATCAGGAGGGTAGAGACTATAGACTGGTATCATCAGCAGGGTAGAGACTATAGACTGGTATCATCAGGAGGGTAGAGACTATAGACTGGTATCATCAGGAGGGTAGAGACTATAGACTGGTATCATCAGCAAGGTAGAGACTATAGACTGGTATCATCAGGAGGGTAGAGACTATAGACTGGTATCATCAGCAAGGTAGAGACTATAGACTGGTATCATCAGGAGGGTAGAGACTATAGACTGGTATCATCAGGAGGGTAGAGACTATAGACTGGTATCATCAGGAGGGTAGAGACTATAGACTGGTATCATCAGGAGGGTAGAGACTATAGACTGGTATCATCAGGAGGGTAGAGACTATAGACTGGTATCATCAGGAGGGTAGAGACTATAGACTGGTATCATCAGGAGAGTAGAGACTATAGACTGGTATCATCAGGAGGGTAGAGACTATAGACTGGTATCATCAGGAGAGTAGAGACTATAGACTGGTATCATCAGCAGGGTAGAGACTATAGACTGGTATCATCAGGAGGGTAGAGACTATAGACTGGTATCATCAGGAGAGTAGAGACTATAGACTGGTATCATCAGGAGAGTAGAGACTATAGACTGGTATCATCAGGAGGGTAGAGACTATAGACTGGTATCATCAGGAGGGTAGAGACTATAGACTGGTATCATCAGCAGGGCAGAGACTATAGACTGGTATCATCAGGAGGGTAGAGACTATAGACTGGTATCATCAGGAGAGTAGAGACTATAGACTGGTACCATCAGTCTGAGTTAAGTATAATTTAACATTAGCGAATCACACGACTGCGAGGCGTGGCTTCAAATGGATGCACGACAAGTACGGGGGAGGGTTAACGGAAAGTGCTGTTGGAGATGATTGGTAGATTAAGACAATGCCTACGCGGCGAGGTCTTTCTATTTGCTAACGAAGGTCATGTGTGACACGTCGGTCCACCAAGACTCTTTTGGACAGAAGTGTCTGGGAACGAGATTCGTTATTGACAGTTCCACTTCTGTTTTTTACATGCCTACGTATCTGTCCGACTAACAGTTGAAGTGGTGAGGTCTGATCCACTGTCAGCTGATATGAGTGTGGGTGCTGATAGAGTAGTAGGAGGAGGTGTGTGTGTGTGTGTGTGTGTGTGTGTGTGTGTGTGTGTGTGTGTGTGTGTGTGTGTGTGTGTGTGTGTGTGTGTGTGTGTGTGTGTGTGTGTGTGTGTGTGTGTGTGTGTGTGTGTGTGTGTGTGTGTGTGTGTGTGTGTGAGAGAGAAACTGGGCTGATCTAAAAGGAAACAATGGTCATAATGACTAGAAACCACAGCTAGCTTTGCAAACTAATCTTATATGGCTAAACTACAAGGCAACTAGCTAGCGTTACTATGGACTACATGAGCTGGGAAGTTAACACAGCTTCAAATGTTTAGAGCAATAAGACCAGATGAATAACAGTTGTTATTACAATGTCATTACATACAAATATATATTAATAAATAAACTACAACATTAAAACATTTTGGAAAAAGTGCCTAAAAATAAATACTAAATATAACCGGAAACACAATATTTAACTTCTATTGAATTCATCTGACACATCTCGGGGATTCTCTGTTTTCTCCCACGCATTGGAGATCAAGTCAAATAAAAAATAACCATACAACATTTTTATGTAAATAAATAAATTACAAGTTAGAGACTTAGAAAAACTAGGTTTTAGTCTAAGACATCGTTCGAGAATCACGCTCTCGTCTTTCCCGCGCACCGGAGAGCTGCAAGTCCGCCGTCGGTCGTCAGCGGTGCTGCAGCTCGAGCTGCCCACTTCAGTTCTCCGTGGACCGTCTTTATCAACACCGCGAAAAAGGCGCGCTGTATTGCTAAGTGCTCTCAATGATTAAATAAAGACGGAGAGCGGTGTGAACATTCATTATTATGCTGTGATGACTAAAATCAGAAGGTCTTAAATCTTACCTAAAGGTTTATGCGTTGTGTTGCCCATTATATTCACTGATGCGTCTCACTGGTTGACGAGGGAATTCCGAATGCAATATCTCTCTGTCCATCCATTTATGTCTGTCCAATATGGTGTGTCAAAGAGCTGCTTATTTGTCTTTTAGTCTGAGTATTTCTGACCCATTTGAATAGCGCTGTGTCTCCTTAATGAAGCATGGACATTCTCTGTAATGTTATCTCTGCAAGAAATATGACGATCAGGCAGGCTGCTCTCTCTCTCTCTCTCTCTCTAAACAGCAGTGCTAACTGGCGCACTGTGCCTCCCCCCTCCTCTCTTCAGTATCCTCTCTCTCTCTCTATCTTCTCCGTGACTTTAAAGAAACAGTAAGCTTCGCTGTGCTCCTCTCCCAAGCAGATACAGAATCTAAGGCACAGTGGACTAGACTCAGCTAGTTAGTGTGCTGCTCTGAGTCGAATTGACTATCCATGGGCTACACAACACACAACAGAACTACTGTCTAAACTGAATGCTTGGATCAACTCACTCCGAGGTCAACTCAGGACCGTTTCATGTAATAATCCCTGTTCACAATTATACAACATCAGTTTAATATCAAATAACAGAGTCGTCGAGACATTTCCCAGATACGGAGAAATTGGAGGACAGTTATTAGATCATTACCTAAACTCATTATTCAGCTTTCATCGAGGTCCAGTTCCTTTGGTGGCGTTTCGTGAAGGTCAATACCATTTCCCATCCTGTCTCTGTCTCGACACAACATCAAATAAATGCTTTTATTAAAGACACTGAGTTCAGAGACACACCTAGGCCAGTCACTATACACAGTGGCCCAGAGACACACCTAGGCCAGTCACTATACACAGTGGCCCAGAGACACACCTAGGCCAGTCACTATACACAGTGGCCCAGAGACACACCTAGGCCAGTCACTATACACAGTGAGACAGAGACACACCTAGGTCAGTCACTATACACAGTGGCCCAGAGACACACCTAGGCCAGTCACTATACACAGTGGCACAGAGACACACCTAGGCCAGTCACTATACACAGTGAGACAGAGACACACCTAGGCCAGTCACTATACACAGTGAGACAGAGACACACCTAGGCCAGTCACTATACACAGTGGCCCAGAGACACACCTAGGCCAGTCACTATACACAGTGGGCTCCCAAATTATTGACCCCTGTAACGCTCGTCGTAATCCTCCTCGTCTGAGGAGGAGCAAGGATCGGACCAAGCGCAGCGTGGTTTGAATACATACTTTAATTATTTAAACGAAGACGAAAAAACACTTGACAAAATACAAAAACAATAAACGACGTGAACAAACGAACGAAAACAGTACCGTGTGTCGAACAAACACAGACACGGCAACAATCACCCACCAACAAACAGTGAAAACAGTCAACCTTAATATGGTTCCCAATCAGAGACAATGACAAACACCTGCCTCTGATTGAGAACCATATTAGGCCAAACAATAAACCCAACATAGTAACACATAACATAGACTACACCCACCCAGCTCACGTCCTGACCAACTAAACAAGACTGAACAAAGGAAATAAGGTCAGGAACGTGACAGTAACCCCCCCCCCCCCCCCCCCAAGGTGCGGACTCCGGCCGCAAAACCTGAACCTATAGGGGAGGGTCTGGGTGGGCATCTGTCCACGGCTCTGGCTCTGGCTCTGGACGTGGCCCCCACCCCACCATAGTTAATCCCCGCTTCTGTGGTCTCCTCTTAATGGCGACCCTCCATATTAACCCCACTGGACTAAGGGGCAGCACCGGACTAAGGGGCAGCACCGGACTGAGGGGCAGAACCGGACTGAGGGGCAGCTCTTGGCTGGCTGGCGGCTCTGGCAGCTCCTGGCTGGCTGGCGGCTCCTGGCTGGCTGGCGGCTCTGGCAGCTCCTGGCTGGCTGGCGGCTCTGGCGGCTCCTGGCTGGCTGGCGGCTCTGGTGGCTCCTGGCTGGCGGGCGGCTCTGGCGGCTCCTGTCTGGCGGGCGGCTCTGCGGCTCCTGTCTGGCGGGCGGCTCTGGCGGCTCCTGTCTGGCGGGCGGCTCTGCGGCTCCTGTCTGGCGGGCGGCTCTGGCGGCTCCTGTCTGGCGGGCGGCTCTGGCGGCTCCTGTCTGGCGGGCGGCTCTGGCGGCTCCTGTCTGGTGGGCGGCTCTAGCGGCTCCTGACAGACGGGCGGCTTTGAAGGCTCAGGACAGATGGGCGGCTTTGAAGGCTCAGGACAGACGGACGGCTCAGACGGCGCTGGGCAGACGGGCAGCGCAGGCGGCGCTGGGCAGATGGACAGCTCAGACGGCGCTGGGCAGACGGGCAGCTCAGACGACGCTGGGCAGACGGGCAGTTCAGACGGAGCTGGGCAGACGGGCACACCTGTAGGGAGGAGACGGAGAGACAACCTGGTGCGTGGGGCTGCCACAGGACCCACCAGGCTGGGGAGACCTACAGGAGGCTTGGTGTTAGGAGGCACCTGAAGGACCGGGCTGTGGGGGAGCACTGGAGCTCTGGTGCGCAGCCTTGGCACCACTCCCAAAGGGCTGGAATACTACTCTAGCCCGGACCCTCCAGAGTGCAGGCACAGGGTGAACCGGGCTGTGGGTGAGCACTGGAGATCTAGTGCCTACTACGCGCACCTCTCCCTTAGGCTCCACTCCCACATTTGCCCGGTACGAGCGGAGTGTAGGCATAGGACGCACTGCACCCTCCCAGCGCCCCGGAGACACAGAACGCAGAGCCGGCGCAGGAAACCCTGGACCGAAACGGCGTACCGGAGACCAGACGCGCTGAGCAGGCACAATACGCCCCGGCTGGATGCCCACACTCACATGACACTTTCGGGGGGCTGCCCTATAGCGCACCGGGCTATGGGCACGCACTGGCGACACCGTGCGCTTAACCGCATAACACGGTGCCTGACCAGTAACGCGCTGCTTATAATAAGCACGAGGAGTGAGCTCAGGTCTGCTACCTGGCTTAGCCACACTCCCCTTTAGCCCCCCCACCCAAAAACAATTCTGGGGCTGCCTCTCGTACCTGTCGCGCTGCCGTGCTGCCTCCTCATATCGCCGCCGCTCAGCTTTCGCTCCCTCCAGCTCAGCTTTGGGGCGACGATATTCCCCAGCCTGTGCTCAGGGTCCTTCTCCGTTTAAAATCTCCTCCCATGTCCAGGAGTCCTGAGATTTTGGCCGCTGCTGCTGCTGCTGTTGCTGCTCGTTACCACGCTGCTTGGTCCTTTTGTGGTGGGAGAATCTGTAACGCTCGTCGTAATCCTCCTCGTCTGAGGAGGAGCAAGGATCGGACCAAAGCGCAGCGTGGTTTGAATACATACTTTAATTATTTAAACGAAGACGAAAAACACTTGACAAAATACAAAACAATAAACGACGTGAACAAACAAACGAAAACAGTACCGTGTGTCGAACAAACACAGACACGGCAACAATCACCCACCAACAAACAGTGAAAACAGTCAACCTTAATATGGTTCCCAATCAGAGACAATGACAAACACCTGCCTCTGATTGAGAACCATATTAGGCCAAACAATAAACCCAACATAGTAACACATAACATAGACTACACCCACCCAGCTCACGTCCTGACCAACTAAACAAGACTGAACAAAGGAAATAAGGTCAGGAACGTGACAGTAACCCCCCCCCCCCCCCAAGGTGCGGACTCCGGCCGCAAAACCTGAACCTATAGGGGAGGGTCTGGGTGGGCATCTGTCCACGGCTCTGGCTCTGGCTCTGGACGTGGCCCCCACCCCACCATAGTTAATCCCCGCTTCTGTGGTCTCCTCTTAATGGCGACCCTCCATATTAACCCCACTGGACTAAGGGGCAGCACCGGACTAAGGGGCAGCACCGGACTGAGGGGCAGCACCGGACTGAGGGGCAGAACCGGACTGAGGGGCAGCTCTTGGCTGGCTGGCGGCTCTGGCAGCTCCTGGCTGGCTGGTGGCTCTGGCAGCTCCTGGCTGGCTGGCGGCTCTGGCAGCTCCTGGCTGGCGGCTCTGGCAGCTCCTGGCTGGCTGGCGGCTCTGGCGGCTCCTGGCTGGCTGGCGGCTCTGGTGGCTCCTGGCTGGCGGGCGGCTCTGGCGGCTCCTGTCTGGCGGGCGGCTCTGCGGCTCCTGTCTGGCGGGCGGCTCTGGCGGCTCCTGTCTGGCGGGCGGCTCTGCGGCTCCTGTCTGGCGGGCGGCTCTGGCGGCTCCTGTCTGGCGGGCGGCTCTGGCGGCTCCTGTCTGGCGGGCGGCTCTGGCGGCTCCTGTCTGGCGGGCGGCTCTAGCGGCTCCTGACAGACGGGCGGCTTTGAAGGCTCAGGACAGATGGGCGGCTTTGAAGGCTCAGGACAGACGGACGGCTCAGACGGCGCTGGGCAGACGGGCAGCGCAGGCGGCGCTGGGCAGATGGACAGCTCAGACGGCGCTGGGCAGACGGGCAGCTCAGACGACGCTGGGCAGACGGGCAGTTCAGACGGAGCTGGGCAGACGGGCACACCTGTAGGGAGGAGACGGAGAGACAACCTGGTGCGTGGGGCTGCCACAGGACCCACCAGGCTGGGGAGACCTACAGGAGGCTTGGTGTTAGGAGGCACCTGAAGGACCGGGCTGTGGGGGAGCACTGGAGCTCTGGTGCGCAGCCTTGGCACCACTCCCCCAGGCTGGAATACTACTCTAGCCCGGACCCTCCAGAGTGCAGGCACAGGGTGAACCGGGCTGTGGGTGAGCACTGGAGATCTAGTGCCTACTACGCGCACCTCTCCCTTAGGCTCCACTCCCACATTTGCCCGGTACGAGCGGAGTGTAGGCATAGGACGCACTGCACCCTCCCAGCGCCCCGGAGACACAGCACGCAGAGCCGGCGCAGGATACCCTGGACCGAAACGGCGTACCGGAGACCAGACGCGCTGAGCAGGCACAATACGCCCCGGCTGGATGCCCACACTCACATGACACTTTCGGGGGGCTGCCCTATAGCGCACCGGGCTATGGGCACGCACTGGCGACACCGTGCGCTTAACCGCATAACACGGTGCCTGACCAGTAACGCGCTGCTTATAATAAGCACGAGGAGTGAGCTCAGGTCTGCTACCTGGCTTAGCCACACTCCCCTTTAGCCCCCCCCCCCCCCCCAAAAAAACAATTCTGGGGCTGCCTCTCGTACCTGTCGCGCTGCCGTGCTGCCTCCTCATATCGCCGCCGCTCAGCTTTCGCTCCCTCCAGCTCAGCTTTGGGGCGACGATATTCCCCAGCCTGTGCTCAGGGTCCTTCTCCGTTTAAAATCTCCTCCCATGTCCAGGAGTCCTGAGATTTTGGCCGCTGCTGCTGCTGCTGTTGCTGCTCGTTACCACGCTGCTTGGTCCTTTTGTGGTGGGAGAATCTGTAACGCTCGTCGTAATCCTCCTCGTCTGAGGAGGAGCAAGGATCGGACCAAAGCGCAGCGTGGTTTGAATACATACTTTAATTATTTAAACGAAGACGAAAAACACTTGACAAAATACAAAACAATAAACGACGTGAACAAACAAACGAAAACAGTACCGTGTGTCGAACAAACACAGACACGGCAACAATCACCCACAAACAAACAGTGAAAACAGTCAACCTTAATATGGTTCCCAATCAGAGACAATGACAAACACCTGCCTCTGATTGAGAACCATATTAGGCCAAACAATAAACCCAACATAGAAACACATACCATAGAATGCCCACCCAGCTCACGTCCTGACCAACTAAACAAGACTGAACAAAGGAAATAAGGTCAGGAACGTGACAACCCCCTTGATAAAGAGCAACAAAAATGACAAATTATACTAATACTAATACAGTCACTCAGAGAAAGAGATTTTGTTTAACAAGTAATACTTTTTAGTACTGATTACCAACCCTGTTTTCAATACCTTTCAATTCCTCACCTCTCGAGGATAACGGCGCTGAGCCTTATCAATACCTCACCTCTCGAGGATAATGGCGCTGAGCCTTATCAATACCTCACCTCTCGAGGGTAACGGCACTGAGCCTTATCAATAACTCACCTCTCGAGGATAACGGCACTGAGCCTTATCAATACCTCACCTCTCGAGGATAACGGCGCTGAGCCTTATCAATACCTCACCTCTCGAGGGTAACGGCGCTGAGCCTTATCAATACCTCACCTCTCGAGGGTAACGGCGCTGAGCCTTATCAATACCTCACCTCTCGAGGGTAACGGCACTGAGCCTTATCAATACCTCACCTCTCGAGGATAACGGCGCTGAGCCTTATCAATACCTCACCTCTCGAGGATAACTGCGCTGAGCCTTATCAATACCTCACCTCTCGAGGATAACGGCGCTGAGCCTTATCAATTCCTCTCCTCTCGAGGATAACGGCACTGAGCCTTATCAATACCTCACCTCTCGAGGATAATGGCGCTGAGCCTTATCAATACCTCACCTCTCGTGGATAATGGCGCTGAGCCTTATCAATACCTCACCTCTCGAGGATAACAGCACTGAGCCTTATCAATGCCTCACCTCTCGAGGATAACGGCACTGAGCCTTATCAATACCTCCAGATCGTTGATATCCTTCATCTGGTCTGATGGACTGACCCTCTTCATTTCAAACCACAGTGTTTCAAATGAGGTTTAAGTCAGCAGACTGAGATGGCCATTGCAAAATGCTGATTAAAGGCCCAGTGCTGCCAAAAATATGATTTTTTCCTGTGCTTTATATACATTCTCACGGTAATGATGATGGAATAATACTGTGAAATTGTGAAGATGATGATAATTTCCTTTCAGTGTAAAGATCTGTTTGAAAAGACCGGCTGAAATGTTAGCCTGTTTCGGTGGGATGGAGTTTTGACCTGACTGGTGACATCAGCAAATGAGCTATTAGACCAATGAGAAAGGTAGCCTGTAAATACTTGAGCAGTGGTGGGTTCGGCATTGGCACTAGAAGGGTTACAACCTAGACTGTTGTAAACAGTCTCAACAACATTGAAATGATTAAATCAGAGGATTGTTCACGGTCGCACGACGTGAACTTCCTGTCTGGGAGACCTCCCTCTCACTCCCTCTTCCTCACCCCTCCGTACCTCCTCACCATTCTGATAGACCCCCCCATCCAAGGAGAAAGCACCCTCTCTCTTCACCCTAACCCTACCACCCCAAAAGGGAAAGCCCCCTCTCTCCTCACATTAACCCCCCCCCCATAAGGGGAAATCCCCCGCCCTCCTCACCCCTCGTCACCCTAACTCTAACCCCCCATAAGGGAGAAAGTCCCCTCTCTCCTCACCCTAACCCTGCCACCCCAAAAGGGAAATCCCCCTCTCTCGTCACACTAACCCCACCACCCCAAAAGGGAAAGCTCCCTCTCTCATCACACTAACCCTCCCCAATGAGGGGAAAGCCCCTGCCCTCCTCACCCCTCGTCACCCTAACCCTAACCCCCTAATAAGGGGAAAGCCCCTCTCTCCTCACCCTAACCCTAACACCCCAATAAGGGGAAAGCCCCCTCTCTCCTCACCCTAACCCCCCAATAAGGGGAAAGCCCCCTCTCTCTTCACCCTAACCCCCCAATAAGGGGAAAGCCCCCTCTCTCCTCACCCTAACACCCCAATAAGGGGAAAGCCCCCTCTCTCCTCACCCTAACACCCCAATAAGGGGAAAGCCCCCTCTCTCCTCACCCTAACCCCCCAATAAGGGGAAAGCCCCCTCTCTCCTCACCCTAACCCCCCAATAAGGGGAAAGCCCCCTCTCTCCTCACCCTAACACCCCAATAAGGGGAAAGCCCCCTCTCTCCTCACCCTACCCCCCTAATAAGGGGAAAGCCCCCTCTCTCCTCACCCTAACCCCCCAATAAGGGGAAAGCCCCCTCTCTCCTCACCCTAACACCCCAATAAGGGGAAAGCCCCCTCCTCACCCTAACACCCCAATAAGGGGAAAGCCCCCTCTCTCCTCACCCTAACACCCCAATAAGGGGAAAGCCCCCTCTCTCCTCACCATAACCCCCCAATAAGGGGAAAGCCCCCTCTCTCCTCACCCTACCCCCCAATAAGGGGAAAGCCCCCTCCTCACCCTAACACCCCAATAAGGGGAAAGCCCCCTCTCTCCTCACCCTAACCCCTCAATAAGGGGAAAGCCCCCTCTCTCCTCACCCTAACCCCTCAATAAGGGGAAAGCCCCCTCTCTCCTCACCCTAACACCCCAATAAGGGGAAAGCCCCCTCTCTCCTCACCCTAACCCCCCAATAAGGGGAAAGCCCCCTCTCTCCTCACCCTAACCCCTCAATAAGGGGAAAGCCCCCTCTCTCCTCACCCTAACCCCCCAATAAGGGGAAAGCACCCTCTCTCCTCACCCTAACCCCCCAATAAGGGGAAAGCCCCCTCTCTCCTCACCCTAACACCCCAATAAGGGGAAAGCCCCCTCTCTCCTCACCCTAACCCCCCAATAAGGGGAAAGCCCCCTCTCTCCTCACCCTAACACCCCAATAAGGGGAAAGCCCCCTCTCTCCTCACCCTAACCCCCCAATAAGGGGAAAGCCCCCTCTCGCCTCACCCTAACCCCCCAATAAGGGGAAAGCCCCCTCTCTCCTCACCCTAACACCCCAATAAGGGGAAAGCCCCCTCTCTCCTCACCCTAACCCCCCAATAAGGGGAAAGCCCCCTCTCTCCTCACCCTAACCCCCCAATAAGGGGAAAGCCCCCTCTCTCCTAACCCTAACCCCCCAATAAGGGGAAAGCCCCCTCTCTCTTCACCCTAACACCCCAATAAGGGGAAAGCCCCGTCTCTCCTCACCCTACCCCCCAATAAGGGGAAAGCCCCCTCCTCACCCTAACACCCCAATAAGGGGAAAGCCCCCTCTATCCTAACCCTAACCCTAACACCCCAATAAGGGGAAAGCCCCCTCTCTCCTCACCCTAACCCCCCAATAAGGGGAAAGCCCCCTCTCTCTTCACCCTAACCCCCCAATAAGGGGAAAGCCCCCTCTCTCCTCACCCTAACACCCCAATAAGGGGAAAGCCCCCTCTCTCCTCACCCTAACACCCCAATAAGGGGAAAGCCCCCTCTCTCCTCACCCTAACCCCCCAATAAGGGGAAAGCCCCCTCTCTCCTCACCCTAACCCCCCAATAAGGGGAAAGCCCCCTCTCTCCTCACCCTAACACCCCAATAAGGGGAAAGCCCCCTCTCTCCTCACCCTACCCCCCTAATAAGGGGAAAGCCCCCTCTCTCCTCACCCTAACCCCCCAATAAGGGGAAAGCCCCCTCTCTCCTCACCCTAACACCCCAATAAGGGGAAAGCCCCCTCCTCACCCTAACACCCCAATAAGGGGAAAGCCCCCTCTCTCCTCACCCTAACACCCCAATAAGGGGAAAGCCCCCTCTCTCCTCACCATAACCCCCCAATAAGGGGAAAGCCCCCTCTCTCCTCACCCTACCCCCCAATAAGGGGAAAGCCCCCTCCTCACCCTAACACCCCAATAAGGGGAAAGCCCCCTCTCTCCTCACCCTAACCCCTCAATAAGGGGAAAGCCCCCTCTCTCCTCACCCTAACCCCTCAATAAGGGGAAAGCCCCCTCTCTCCTCACCCTAACACCCCAATAAGGGGAAAGCCCCCTCTCTCCTCACCCTAACCCCCCAATAAGGGGAAAGCCCCCTCTCTCCTCACCCTAACCCCTCAATAAGGGGAAAGCCCCCTCTCTCCTCACCCTAACCCCCCAATAAGGGGAAAGCACCCTCTCTCCTCACCCTAACCCCCCAATAAGGGGAAAGCCCCCTCTCTCCTCACCCTAACACCCCAATAAGGGGAAAGCCCCCTCTCTCCTCACCCTAACCCCCCAATAAGGGGAAAGCCCCCTCTCTCCTCACCCTAACACCCCAATAAGGGGAAAGCCCCCTCTCTCCTCACCCTAACCCCCCAATAAGGGGAAAGCCCCCTCTCGCCTCACCCTAACCCCCCAATAAGGGGAAAGCCCCCTCTCTCCTCACCCTAACACCCCAATAAGGGGAAAGCCCCCTCTCTCCTCACCCTAACCCCCCAATAAGGGGAAAGCCCCCTCTCTCCTCACCCTAACCCCCCAATAAGGGGAAAGTCCCCTCTCTCCTAACCCTAACCCCCCAATAAGGGGAAAGCCCCCTCTCTCTTCACCCTAACACCCCAATAAGGGGAAAGCCCCGTCTCTCCTCACCCTACCCCCCAATAAGGGGAAAGCCCCCTCCTCACCCTAACACCCCAATAAGGGGAAAGCCCCCTCTCTCCTAACCCTAACCCCCCAATAAGGAGAAAGCCCCCTCTCTCTTCACCCTAACACCCCAATAAGGGGAAAGCCCCCTCTCTCCTCACCCTACCCCCCAATAAGGGGAAAGCCCCCTCCTCACCCTAACACCCCAATAAGGGGAAAGCCCCCTCTCTCCTAACCCTAACCCCCCAATAAGGGGAAAGCCCCCTCTCTCTTCACCCTAACCCCTCAATAAGGGGAAAGCCCCCTCTCTCCTCACCCTAACCCCTCAATAAGGGGAAAGCCCCCTCTCTCCTCACCCTAACACCCCAATAAGGGGAAAGCCCCCTCTCTCCTCACCCTACCCCCCAATAAGGGGAAAGCCCCCTCTCTCCTCACCCTAACACCCTGATGTAACTAATGTAACTAATGTAACTGGTGTAACTGGTGTAACTATATCACTAACTGACTAGGTATCAGTAACTGACTAGGTATCAGTAACTGACTAGGTATCAGTAACTGACTAGGTATCAGTAACTGACTAGGTATCAGTAACTGACTAGGTATCACTAACTGACTAGGTATCACTAACTGACTAGGTATCAGTAACTGACTAGGTATCACTAACTGACTAGGTATCACTAACTGACTAGGTATCAGTAACTGACCAGGTATCAGTAACTGACTAGGTATCAGTAACTGACTAGGTATCACTAACTAACTAGGTATCAGTAACTGACTAGGTATCACTAACTGACTAGGTATCAGTAACTGACCAGGTATCAGTAACTGACTAGGTATCACTAACTGACTAGGTATCACTAACTGACTAGGTATCACTAACTGACTAGGTATCAGTAACTGACCAGGTATCAGTAACTGACTAGGTATCAGTAACTGACTAGGTATCACTAACTAACTAGGTATCAGTAACTGACTAGGTATCACTAACTGACTAGGTATCAGTAACTGACCAGGTATCAGTAACTGACCAGGTATCAGTAACTGACTAGGTATCACTAACTGACTAGGTATCAGTAACTGACTAGGCATCACTAACTGACTAGGTATCAGTAACTGACTAGGTATCACTAACTGACTAGGTATCACTAACTGACTAGCTATCAGTAACTGACTAGCTATCATTAACTGTCTCGGTATCAGTAACTGACTAGGTATCACTAACTGATTGCTGTGCTGTTACTGACTAGGTATCAGTAACTGACTAGGTATCACTAACTGACTAGGTATCACTAACTGACTAGGTATCAGTAACTGACTAGGTATCAGTAACTGACTAGGTATCACTAACTGACTAGCTATCAGTAACTGATTGCTGTGCTGTTACTGACTAGGTATCAGTAACTGACTAGGTATCACTAACTGACTAGGTATCAGTAACTGACTAGGTATCACTAACTGACTAGATATCAGTAACTGACTAGGTATCAGTAACTGATTGCTGTGCTGTTACTGACTAGGTATCAGTAACTGACTAGGTATCACTAACTGACTAGGTATCAGTAACTGACTAGCTATCACTAACTGACTAGGTATCAGTAACTGACTAGGTACCACTAACTGACTAGGTATCACTAACTGACTAGGTATCACTAACTGACTAGGTATCAGTAACTGACTAGGTATCACTAACTGTCTAGGTATCAGTAACTGACTAGGTATCACTAACTGACTAGGTATCAGTAACTGACTAGGTATCAGTAACTGACTAGGTATCACTAACTGACTAGGTATCACTAACTGATTGCTGTGCTGTTACTGACTAGGTATCAGTAACTGACTAGCTATCAGTAACTGACTAGGTATCAGTAACTGTCTAGGTATCACTAACTGACTAGGTATCAGTAACTGACTAGGTATCAGTAACTGACTAGGTATCACTAACTGACTAGGTATCAGTAACTGACTAGCTATCAGTAACTGACTAGGTATCAGTAACTGACTAGGTATCAGTAACTGACTAGGTATCACTAACTGATTGCTGTGCTGTTACTGACTAGGTATCACTAACTGACTAGCTATCAGTAACTGACTAGCTATCAGTAACTGACTAGGTATCAGTAACTGACTAGGTATCAGTAACTGACTAGGTATCACTAACTGATTGCTGTGCTGTTACTGACTAGGTATCACTAACTGACTAGGTATCAGTAACTGACTAGGTATCACTAACTGTCTAGGTATCAGTAACTGACTAGGTATCACTAACTGACTAGGTATCAGTAACTGACTAGGTATCACTAACTGTCTAGGTATCAGTAACTGACTAGGTACCACTAACTGACTAGGTATCAGTAACTGACTAGGTATCACTAACTGACTAGGTATCACTAACTGTCTCGGTATCAGTAACTGACTAGGTATCACTAACTGACTAGGTATCACTAACTGACTAGGTACCACTAACTGACTAGGTATCAGTAACTGACTAGGTATCACTAACTGACTAGGTACCACTAACTGACTAGGTATCAGTAACTGACTAGGTATCAGTAACTGACTAGGTATCAGTAACTGATTGCTGGGCTGTTACTGTTACACTACAAATGAGAGTTGGGTTTGGCTAGCTGGTGTATTCTTTTGAAAGTGTCTAAGCCGTATGAGGAAACCCCCCTTTCCTACCCCCCCCCCCCCCCCCCCCACCCGTCCTCTGCCCCCCCCACCCGTCCTCTGCCCCCCCTCTTCCCCTTGTTCCTCCCTCCTCTCATTGCCTTGACTGTTGGGCTCCTCTCAAGCTGTTTCCTGTCTCCTGGACCACAGTGCTCTCTGAGGAGTCCGCTGGGTCGGAGGCCTGCATGGCTAGGTAGTACCACATGGGCCTGCAGTATTATACAGCTGCAGAGCTAGTATTCTGAACCACACTGTTCTCTGAGGGTACAGGGGTCTAGTCCAGAGCCTGGGTTGGAGGCCTGGCTTTCCCAGACACAGGGATGGGTGTCAAGGAGCAGCAGTGGCGGGAAGGGAAGTCCAGGCTTGTCCCGGAATACAGGTGCTTTTTTTTTGTATTATTCTAAGGACAAGGAGCCACAAGTTGAGCAATAGGTCAATAGGTCACCACACCGGACCCTCCTGGAAGCGGCAGTGTACAGATACTCAGATGTCTGATCACTTAACAGTTGAAGGGAAGCGGAATAGAAAATGTTTGGATTTTGGGGCGAAGTGACATTCTTCCCACTCCTTGTCCTCGCCTCTGAGAGACACAGACACGGCAGACACACACATACGTATAGTGACATTCTTCCCACTCCTTGTCCTCGCCTCTGAGAGACACAGACACGGCAGACACACACATACGTATAGTGACACCATGTCGGAGAGCGATTAACACAGGAAGTGAGTCTAAGTGAGCCAATGACGGAGGTCGCAATCAAGCACTGCACTCAACACAAAGGACACACAACAGCTCAGCGTCACCGTGGGTGTGGGTATAATGTATACTGTGGGTATAATGTTGACACCGGTTGGAACAGCCTACTACTTTTACCTATTTACTCAATTACATTATTACATTAATAGATTAAAGCCTAATAACACGGATGTTGGTTCTTGTCCCCCAAAAATAACTTTATTATTATTTTAGATCTTTTGAGAAATATGAAGGGATTTTGTCAGTATTGTTCAAGAATAGATCTTCTACTTCTCCATTTAAAAGGGATTTTGTGAGTACTTCTCCATTTAAAAAGGATTTTGTGAGTACTTCTCCATTTAAAAGGGATTTTGTGAGTACTTCTCCATTTAAAAAGGATTTTGTGAGTACTTCTCCATTTAAAAGGGATTTTGTGAGTACTTCTCCATTTAAAGGGATTTTATGAGTACTTCTCCATTTAAAAGGGATTTTGTGAGTACTTCTCCATTTAAAAGGGATTTTGTGAGTACTTCTCTATTTAAAAGGGATTTTGTGAGTACTTCTCTATTTAAAAGGGATTTTGTGAGTACTTCTCTATTTAAAAGGGATTTTGTGAGTACTTCTCTATTTAAAAGGGATTTTGTGAGTACTTCTCCATTTAAAAGGGATTTTGTGAGTACTTCTCCATTTGAAAGGGATTTTGTGAGAACTTCTCCATTTAAAAGGGATTTTGTGAGTACTTCTCCATTTGAAAGGGATTTTGTGAGTACTTCTCCATTTAAAAGGGATTTTGTGAGTACTTCTCTATTTAAAAGGGATTTTGTGAGTACTTCTCTATTTAAAAGGGATTTTGTGAGCACTTCTCTATTTGAAAGGGATTTTGTGAGTATTTCTCTATTTGAAAGGGATTTTGTGAGTACTTCTCTATTTGAAAGGGATTTTGTGAGTACTTCTCTATTTGAAAGGGATTTTGTGAGTACTTCTCTATTTAAAAGAGATTTTGTGAGTACTTCTCTATTTAAAAGGGATTTTGTAAGTACTTCTCTATTTAAAAGGGATTTTGTAAGTACTTCTCTATTTAAAAGGGATTTTGTAAGTACTTCTCTATTTAAAAGGGATTTTGTTAGTACTACTCTATTTGAAAGGGATTTTGTGAGTACTTCTCCATTTGTAAGTACTTCTCCATTTAAAAAGGATTTGTGAGTACTTCTCCATTTAAAAAGGATTTGTGAGTACTTCTCCATTTAAAAGGGATTTGTAGCAGCTGACTGTATTTTGATTCCATTGTAGAATCGTTGTATCATCTGGGCTGGGAGTGATCTGCACAGCCAAGATATTTACATGTTATTCTCTATTGTACAGTAATAGTCATGTAAAACCAATCAGGCAGTCTTCCACTGTTGATACACCAGACTACTTCCTGATCTCCAGGTCATTCACCCTGTTTCCTGGTAACCTCCTTGAAGCAGGAATGTTAAACAGAACCCTTCGGTTTAAAAAGTGTGTCATTGGTTTTCCTCCAATATTTAATATTTCTGACACGGCACTCAATGTTTTTACTATCCAGCAGTACTCTATCCTTGGTACTCTATCCTTCCTGACCCTTGGTAAACACAGATCTATCACTATGATAGTCCTGGTAGTGCTGGTAGTCCTGATAGTCCTGGTAGTCCTGGTAGTCATGGTAGTCCTGGTAGTCCTGGTAGTCATGGTAGTCATGGTAGTCCTGACAGCCCTGGTATCCTGGTAGTCATGTTAGTCCTGACAGCCCAGATAGTCCTGGTAGTCATGGTAGTCCTGACAGCCCAGATAGTCCTGGTAGTCATGGTAGTCCTGGTAGCTATGGTAGTCCTGGTAGTCCTGGTAGCCATGGTAGTCCTGGTAGTCCTGGTAGTCCTGGTAGTCATGGTAGTCCTGGTAGTCCTGGTAGTCATGGTTGTCATGGTAGTCCTGACAGCCCTGGTATCCTGGTAGTCCTGGTAGTCCTGGTAGTCATGGTAGTCATGGTAGTCATGGTAGTCCTGACAGCCCTGGTATCCTGGTAGTCATGTTAGTCCTGACAACCCAGATAGTCCTGGTAGTCATGGTAGTCCTGACAGCCCAGATAGTCCTGGTAGTCATGGTAGTCCTGGTAGCTATGGTAGTCCTGGTAGTCCTGGTAGCCATGGTAGTCCTGGTAGTCATGGTAGTCCTGGTAGTCCTGGTAGTCCTGGTAGTCATGGTAGTCATGGTAGTCCTGACAGCCCTGGTATCCTGGTAGTCATGGTAGTCCTGGTAGTCATGGTAGTATTGGTAGTCCTGGTAGTCCTGGTAGTCATGGTAGTCCTGGTAGTCATGGTAGTCCTGGTAGTCTTGGTAGTCATGGTAATCATGGTAGTCCTGACAGCCCAGATAGTCATGGTAGTCCTGGTAGTCATGGTAGTCATGGTAGTCCTGGTAGTCTTGGTAGTCATGGTAATCATGGTAGTCCTGACAGCCCAGATAGTCATGGTAGTCCTGGTAGTCATGGTAGTCATGGTAGTCCTGGTAGTCTTGGTAGTCATGGTAATCATGGTAGTAATGACAGCCCAGATAGTCCTGGTAGTCATGGTAGTCCTGGTAGTCCTGGTAGTCATGGTAGTCCTGGTAGTCATGGTAGTATTGGTAGTCCTGGTAGTCCTGGTAGTCATGGTAGTCCTGGTAGTCATGGTAGTCCTGGTAGTCTTGGTAGTCATGGTAATCATGGTAGTCCTGACAGCCCAGATAGTCATGGTAGTCCTGGTAGTCATGGTAGTCATGGTAGTCCTGACAGCCCAGATAGTCCTGGTAGTCATGGTAGTCATGTTAGTCATGGTAGTCCTGGTAGCCATGGTAGTCCTGGTAGTCCTGGTAGTCCTGGTAGTCATGGTAGTCCTGACAGCCCAGATAGTCCTGGTAGTCATGGTAGTCATGTTAGTCATGGTAGTCCTGGTAGTCCTGGTAGTCCTGATAGCCATGGTAGTCCTGGTAGTCATGGTAGTCATGGTAGTCATGGTAGTCCTGGTAGTCATGGTAGTCATGGTAGTCTTGGTAGTCATGGTAGTCATGGTAGTCCTGACAGCCCTGGTATCCTGGTAGTCATGGTAGTCAATGGTAGTCCTGACAGCCCTGTTATCCTGGTAGTCATGTTAGTCCTGGTAGTCATGGTAGTATTGGTAGTCCTGGTAGCCATGGTAGTCATGGTAGTCATGGTAGTCCTGGTAGTCTTGGTAGTCATGGTAGTCATGGTAGTCCTGGTAGTCATGGTAGTCATGGTAGTCCTGGTAGTCTTGGTAGTCATGGTAGTCATGGTAGTCATGGTAGTCCTGGTAGTCATGGTAGTCATGGTAGTATTGGTAGTCATGGTAGTATTGGTAGTCTTGGTAATCCTGGTAGCCTATGAAGGAGGCTAACATCAAGCCATAGAGAGGAGAGGCAGCCAGCCAGCCAGTCTGCCATTTTTTAGCCGGTCAGCCAGTCAGTCATACAGCCAGGCAGTCAGCCAGTCAGGCAGGCAGTCAGCCAGCCAGCCAGCCTGTTTATCAGTAAGCCAGTCATTCAGTTTGTCAGGCAGTCAGTCCGCCAATCAGTCAGTCAGTCAGCCAGTTTATCAGTCATTCAGTTTGTCAGCCAGTTTGTCAGTCAGCCAGTCAGTCTGCTAATCAGTCAGTCAGTCAGCAAGTCAGTCAGTCAGCCAGTTTGTCAGCCAGCCAGTCAGTCAGCCAGTTTGTCAGTCAGTCAACCAACCTGCCAGTCAGACAGTTTGTCAGTCAGACAGCCAGTCAGACAGTTTGTCAGTCAGTCAACCAACCTGCCAGTCAGACAGTTTGTCAGTCAGACAGCCAATCAGACAGTTTGTCAGTCAGCCAGTCAGTCAGACAGTTTGTCAGTCAGACAGCCAGTCAGACAGTTTGTCAGTCAGACAGCCAGTCAGACAGTTTGTCAGTCAGTCAACCAACCTGCCAGTCAGACAGTTTGTCAGTCAGACAGCCAGTCAGACAGTTTGTCAGTCAGACAGTCAGTCAGACAGTTTGTCAGTCAGACAGCCAGTCAGACAGTTTGTCAGTCAGCCAGTCAGTCAGACAGTTTGTCAGTCAGACAGCCAGTCAGACAGTTTGTCAGTCAGCCAGTCAGTCAGACAGTTTGTCAGTCAGACAGCCAGTCAGAGAGTTTATCAGTCAGCCAGTCAGTCAGACAGTTTGTCAGTCAGACAGTTTGTCAGTCAGTCAAAGATTGAGGTGGAGTGCGCCCACAGGACTGGAAAACCCACCAGCGGCCCAGGTGACAGGCCCAGGTGACAGGCCCAGGTGACAGGCCCAGGTGACAGGCCCAGGTGACAGGCCCAGGTGACAGGCCCAGGTGACAGGCCCAGGTGACAGGCCCAGACCGATAGTGGTCAAGTTCCTGAGGTTCAAGGACAAGGTAGATGTTCTGGAAAGGGCCAAGAACTTGAGAGGAATGTATATCTTCCTCAACGAGGACTATCCTGAAGCTCTGCTCCAGAAGAGGAAGGAACTGATCCCAGCCATGAAAGCTGCCAGAGCACGTGGGGACATTGCTTACATCCACTATGACAGGCTCATTGTCCACCCTCCCTCCCAGAAGGGATGAGAGAGCCAAGCCTATGAGTTTGTAGCTTCAACCCCACAGCACACACACACACACACACACACACACGCACGCACGCACGCACGCACGCACGCAGGCAGGCACGCACGCACGCACGCACGCACGCACGCACGCACGCACGCACGCACGCACGCACACACACACACACACACACACACACACACACACACACACACACACACACACACACACACACACACACACACACACACACACACACACACACACACACACACACACACACACACACACACACACACACACACACACACACACACCAACTGATTAATGGACTGCTGAATGTATATTTTTGTCTCTTGCTCTGTTTGCTCTTCTCCATATTATGTCTCTGATCAGCTACCCAGGAAAGGGCTGAAAACATCCCATAATAATATATGGAGCCTTAGAAATAAGGTCCATGAAATCAATAACTAGTAACATCAGATAACATTCATATATTAGCCATTTCTGAGACTCACTTAGATCATTCATTTGATGATTCAGCAGTAGCAATACAAGGATATAACATCTATAGAGGAGACAGGAATGCTTATGGGTGAGGTGTTGCTGTATATATTCAGAGCCATATCCCTGTAATGCTTATGGGGGAGGTGTTACTGTATATATTCAGAGCCATATCCCTGTAATGCTTATGGGGGAGGTGTTACTGTATATATTCAGAGCCATATCCCTGTAATGCTTATGGGGAAGGTGTTACTGTATATATTCAGAGCCATATCCCTGTAATGCTTATGGGGGAGGTGTTACTGTATATATTCAGAGCCATATCCCTGTAATGCTTATGGGGGAGGTGTTACTGTATATAGTCAGGGCCATATCCCTGTAATGCTTATGGGGGAGGTGTTACTGTATATATTCAGAGCCATATCCCTGTAATGCTTATGGGGGAGGTGTTATTGTATATATTCAGAGCCATATCCCTGTAATGCTTATGGGGGAGGTGTTGCTGTATATATTCAGAGCCATATCCCTGTAATACTTATGGGGGAGGTGTTGCTGTATATATTCAGAGCCACATCCCTGTAATACTTATGGGGGAGGTGTTGCTGTATATATTCAGAGCCATATCCCTGTAAAGCTTATGGGGGAGGTGCTACTGTATATATTCAGAGCCATATCCCTGTAATGCTTATGGGGGAGGTGTTGCTGTATATATTCAGAGCCATATCCCTGTAATGCTTATGGGGGAGGTGTTACTGTATATATTCAGAGCCATATCCCTGTAATGCTTATGGGGGAGGTGTTACTGTATATATTCAGAGCCATATCCCTGTAATGCTTATGGGGAAGGTGTTGCTGTATATATTCAGAGCCATATCCCTGTAATGCTTATGGGGGAGGTGTTACTGTATATATTCAGAGCCATATCCCTGTAATGCTTATGGGGGAGGTGTTACTGTATATATTCAGAGCCATATCCCTGTAATACTTATGGGGGAGGTGTTACTGTATATATTCAGAGCCATATCCCTGTAATGCTTATGGGGGAGGTGTTGCTGTATATATTCAGAGCCATATCCCTGTAATGCTTATGGGGGAGGTGTTGCTGTATATATTCAGAGCCATATCCCTGTAATGCTTATGGGGGAGGTGTTACTGTATATATTCAGAGCCATATCCCTGTAATGCTTATGGGGGAGGTGTTGCTGTATATATTCAGAGCCATATCCCTGTAATGCTTATGGGGGAGGTGTTGCTGTATATATTCAGAGCCATATCCCTGTAATGCTTATGGGGGAGGTGTTGCTGTATATATTCAGAGCCATATCCCTGTAATGCTTATGGGGGAGGTGTTACTGTATATATTCAGAGCCATATCCCTGTAATGCTTATGGGGGAGGTGTTACTGTATATATTCAGAGCCATATACCTGTAATGCTTATGGGGGAGGTGTTGCTGTATATATTCAGAGCCATATCCCTGTAATGCTTATGGGGGAGGTGTTGCTGTATATTTTCAGAGCCATATCCCTGTAATGCTTATGGGGGAGGTGTTACTGTATATATTCAGAGCCATATCCCTGTAATGCTTATGGGGGAGGTGTTACTGTATATATTCAGAGCCATATCCCTGTAATGCTTATGGGGGAGGTGTTGCTGTATATATTCAGAGCTATATCCCTGTAATGCTTATGGGGGAGGTGTTGCTGTATATATTCAGAGCCATATCCCTGTAATGCTTATGGGGGAGGTGTTACTGTATATATTCAGAGCCATATCCCTGTAATGCTTATGGGGGAGGTGTTACTGTATATATTCAGAGCCATATCCCTGTAATGCTTATGGGGGAGGAGGTGTTACTGTATATATTCAGAGCCATATCCCTGTAATGCTTATGGGGGAGGTGTTACTGTATATAGTCAGGGCCATATCCCTGTAATGCTTATGGGGGAGGTGTTACTGTATATATTCAGAGCCATATCCCTGTAATGCTTATGGGGGAGGTGTTATTGTATATATTCAGAGCCATATCCCTGTAATGCTTATGGGGGAGGTGTTGCTGTATATATTCAGAGCCATATCCCTGTAATACTTATGGGGGAGGTGTTGCTGTATATATTCAGAGCCACATCCCTGTAATACTTATGGGGGAGGTGTTGCTGTATATATTCAGAGCCATATCCCTGTAATGCTTATGGGGGAGGTGTTGCTGTATATATTCAGAGCCATATCCCTGTAATGCTTATGGGGGAGGTGTTACTGTATATATTCAGAGCCATATCCCTGTAATGCTTATGGGGAAGGTGTTACTGTATATATTCAGAGCCATATCCCTGTAATGCTTATGGGGGAGGTGTTACTGTATATATTCAGAGCCATATCCCTGTAATGCTTATGGGGGAGGTGTTACTGTATATAGTCAGGGCCATATCCCTGTAATGCTTATGGGGGAGGTGTTACTGTATATATTCAGAGCCATATCCCTGTAATGCTTATGGGGGAGGTGTTATTGTATATATTCAGAGCCATATCCCTGTAATGCTTATGGGGGAGGTGTTGCTGTATATATTCAGAGCCATATCCCTGTAATACTTATGGGGGAGGTGTTGCTGTATATATTCAGAGCCACATCCCTGTAATACTTATGGGGGAGGTGTTGCTGTATATATTCAGAGCCATATCCCTGTAAAGCTTATGGGGGAGGTGCTACTGTATATATTCAGAGCCATATCCCTGTAATGCTTATGGGGGAGGTGTTGCTGTATATATTCAGAGCCATATCCCTGTAATGCTTATGGGGGAGGTGTTACTGTATATATTCAGAGCCATATCCCTGTAATGCTTATGGGGGAGGTGTTACTGTATATATTCAGAGCCATATCCCTGTAATGCTTATGGGGAAGGTGTTGCTGTATATATTCAGAGCCATATCCCTGTAATGCTTATGGGGGAGGTGTTACTGTATATATTCAGAGCCATATCCCTGTAATGCTTATGGGGGAGGTGTTACTGTATATATTCAGAGCCATATCCCTGTAATACTTATGGGGGAGGTGTTACTGTATATATTCAGAGCCATATCCCTGTAATGCTTATGGGGGAGGTGTTGCTGTATATATTCAGAGCCATATCCCTGTAATGCTTATGGGGGAGGTGTTGCTGTATATATTCAGAGCCATATCCCTGTAATGCTTATGGGGGAGGTGTTACTGTATATATTCAGAGCCATATCCCTGTAATGCTTATGGGGGAGGTGTTGCTGTATATATTCAGAGCCATATCCCTGTAATGCTTATGGGGGAGGTGTTGCTGTATATATTCAGAGCCATATCCCTGTAATGCTTATGGGGGAGGTGTTGCTGTATATATTCAGAGCCATATCCCTGTAATGCTTATGGGGGAGGTGTTACTGTATATATTCAGAGCCATATCCCTGTAATGCTTATGGGGGAGGTGTTACTGTATATATTCAGAGCCATATACCTGTAATGCTTATGGGGGAGGTGTTGCTGTATATATTCAGAGCCATATCCCTGTAATGCTTATGGGGGAGGTGTTGCTGTATATTTTCAGAGCCATATCCCTGTAATGCTTATGGGGGAGGTGTTACTGTATATATTCAGAGCCATATCCCTGTAATGCTTATGGGGGAGGTGTTACTGTATATATTCAGAGCCATATCCCTGTAATGCTTATGGGGGAGGTGTTGCTGTATATATTCAGAGCTATATCCCTGTAATGCTTATGGGGGAGGTGTTGCTGTATATATTCAGAGCCATATCCCTGTAATGCTTATGGGGGAGGTGTTACTGTATATATTCAGAGCCATATCCCTGTAATGCTTATGGGGGAGGTGTTACTGTATATATTCAGAGCCATATCCCTGTAATGCTTATGGGGGAGGAGGTGTTACTGTATATATTCAGAGCCATATCCCTGTAATGCTTATGGGGGAGGTGTTACTGTATATAGTCAGGGCCATATCCCTGTAATGCTTATGGGGGAGGTGTTACTGTATATATTCAGAGCCATATCCCTGTAATGCTTATGGGGGAGGTGTTATTGTATATATTCAGAGCCATATCCCTGTAATGCTTATGGGGGAGGTGTTGCTGTATATATTCAGAGCCATATCCCTGTAATACTTATGGGGGAGGTGTTGCTGTATATATTCAGAGCCACATCCCTGTAATACTTATGGGGGAGGTGTTGCTGTATATATTCAGAGCCATATCCCTGTAATGCTTATGGGGGAGGTGTTGCTGTATATATTCAGAGCCATATCCCTGTAAAGCGTATGGGGGAGGTGCTACTGTATATATTCAGAGCCATATCCCTGTAATGCTTATGGGGGAGGTGTTGCTGTATATATTCAGAGCCATATCCCTGTAATGCTTATGGGGGAGGTGTTACTGTATATATTCAGAGCCATATCCCTGTAATGCTTATGGGGGAGGTGTTACTGTATATATTCAGAGCCATATCCCTGTAATGCTTATGGGGAAGGTGTTGCTGTATATATTCAGAGCCATATCCCTGTAATGCTTATGGGGGAGGTGTTACTGTATATATTCAGAGCCATATCCCTGTAATGCTTATTGGGGAGGTGTTACTGTATATATTCAGAGCCATATCCCTGTAATACTTATGGGGGAGGTGTTACTGTATATATTCAGAGCCATATCCCTGTAATGCTTATGGGGGAGGTGTTGCTGTATATATTCAGAGCCATATCCCTGTAATGCTTATGGGGGAGGTGTTGCTGTATATATTCAGAGCCATATCCCTGTAATGCTTATGGGGGAGGTGTTACTGTATATATTCAGAGCCATATCCCTGTAATGCTTATGGGGGAGGTGTTACTGTATATATTCAGAGCCATATACCTGTAATGCTTATGGGGGAGGTGTTGCTGTATATATTCAGAGCCATATCCCTGTAATGCTTATGGGGGAGGTGTTGCTGTATATTTTCAGAGCCATATCCCTGTAATGCTTATGGGGGAGGTGTTACTGTATATATTCAGAGCCATATCCCTGTAATGCTTATGGGGGAGGTGTTACTGTATATATTCAGAGCCATATCCCTGTAATGCTTATGGGGGAGGTGTTGCTGTATATATTCAGAGCCATATCCCTGTAATGTTTATGGGGGATGTGTTACTGTATATATTCAGAGCCATATCCCTGTAATGCTTATGGGGGAGGTGTTACTGTATATATTCAGAGCCATATCCCTGTAATGCTTATGGGGGAGGTGTTGCTGTATATATTCAGAGCCATATCCCTGTAATGCTTATGGGGGAGGTGTTACTGTATATATTCAGAGCCATATCCCTGTATGCTTATGGGGGAGGTGTTACTGTATATATTCAGAGCCATATCCCTGTAATGCTTATGGGGGAGGTGTTACTGTATATATTCAGAGCCATATCCCTGTAATGCTTATGGGGGAGGTGTTACTGTATATATTCAGAGCCATATCCCTGTAATGCTTATGGGGGAGGTGTTACTGTATATATTCAGAGCCATATCCCTGTAATGTTTATGGGGGAGGTGTTGCTGTATATATTCAGAGCCATATCCCTGTAATGCTTATGGGGGAGGTGTTACTGTATATAGTCAGGGCCGAATCCCTGTAATGCTTATGGGGGAGGTGTTACTGTATATATTCAGAGCCATATCCCTGTAATGCTTATGGGGGAGGTGTTGCTGTATATATTCAGAGCCATATCCCTGTAATGCTTATGGGGGAGGTGTTGCTGTATATATTCAGAGCCATATCCCTGTAATGCTTATGGGGGAGGTGTTGCTGTATATATTCAGAGCCATATCCCTGTAATGCTTATGGGGGAGGTGTTACTGTATATATTCAGAGCCATATCCCTGTAATGCTTATGGGGGAGGTGTTGCTGTATATATTCAGAGCCATATCCCTGTAATGCTTATGGGGGAGGTGTTGCTGTATATATTCAGAGCCATATCCCTGTAATGCTTATGGGGGAGGTGTTACTGTATATATTCAGAGCCATATCCCTGTAATGCTTATGGGGGAGGTGTTGCTGTATATATTCAGAGCCATATCCCTGTAATACTTATGGGGGAGGTGTTGCTGTATATATTCAGAGCCACATCCCTGTAATACTTATGGGGGAGGTGTTGCTGTATATATTCAGAGCCATATCCCTGTAATGCTTATGGGGGAGGTGTTGCTGTATATATTCACAGCCATATCCCTGTAATGCTTATGGGGGAGGTGTTGCTGTATATATTCAGAGCCATATCCCTGTAAAGCTTATGGGGGAGGTGCTACTGTATATATTCAGAGCCATATCCCTGTAATGCTTATGGGGGAGGTGTTGCTGTATATATTCAGAGCCATATCCCTGTAATGCTTATGGGGGAGGTGTTACTGTATATATTCAGAGCCATATCCCTGTAATGCTTATGGGGGAGGTGTTACTGTATATATTCAGAGCCATATCCCTGTAATGCTTATGGGGAAGGTGTTGCTGTATATATTCAGAGCCATATCCCTGTAATGCTTATGGGGGAGGTGTTACTGTATATATTCAGAGCCATATCCCTGTAATGCTTATGGGGGAGGTGTTACTGTATATATTCAGAGCCATATCCCTGTAATGCTTATGGGGGAGGTGTTGCTGTATATATTCAGAGCCATATCCCTGTAATGCTTATGGGGGAGGTGTTACTGTATATATTCAGAGCCATATCCCTGTAATACTTATGGGGGAGGTGTTACTGTATATATTCAGAGCCATATCCCTGTAATGCTTATGGGGGAGGTGTTACTGTATATATTCAGAGCCATATCCCTGTAATGCTTATGGGGGAGGTGTTGCTGTATATATTCAGAGCCATATCCCTGTAATGCTTATGGGGGAGGTGTTGCTGTATATATTCAGAGCCATATCCCTGTAATGCTTATGGGGGAGGTGTTGCTGTATATATTCAGAGCCATATCCCTGTAATGCTTATGGGGGAGGTGTTACTGTATATATTCAGAGCCATATCCCTGTAATGCTTATGGGGGAGGTGTTACTGTATATATTCAGAGCCATATACCTGTAATGCTTATGGGGGAGGTGTTGCTGTATATATTCAGAGCCATATCCCTGTAATGCTTATGGGGGAGGTGTTGCTGTATATATTCAGAGCCATATCCCTGTAATGCTTATGGGGGAGGTGTTGCTGTATATATTCAGAGCCATATCCCTGTAATGGTTATGGGGGAGGTGTTACTGTATATATTCAGAGCCATATCCCTGTAATGCTTATGGGGGAGGTGTTGCTGTATATATTCAGAGCCATATCCCTGTAATGTTTATGGGGGAGGTGTTACTGTATATATTCAGAGCCATATCCCTGTAATGCTTATGGGGGAGGTGTTACTGTATATATTCAGAGCCATATCCCTGTAATGCTTATGGGGGAGGTGTTACTGTATATATTCAGAGCCATATCCCTGTAATGCTTCTGGGGGAGGTGGTGCTGTATATATTCAGAGCCATATACCTGTAATGCTTCTGGGGGAGGTGTTGCTGTATATATTCAGAGCCATATCCTTGTAATGCTTATGGGGGAGGTGTTACTGTATATATTCAGAGCCATATCCCTGTAATGCTTATGGGGGAGGTGTTGCTGTATATATTCAGAGCCATATCCCTGTAATGTTTATGGGGGAGGTGTTACTGTATATATTCAGAGCCATATCCCTGTAATGCTTATGGGGGAGGTGTTACTGTATATACTCAGAGCCATATCCCTGTAATGCTTATGGGGGAGGTGTTACTGTATATATTCAGAGCCATATCCCTGTAATGCTTATGGGGGAGGTGTTGCTGTATATATTCAGAGCCATATCCCTGTAATGCTTATGGGGGAGGTGTTACTGTATATATTCAGAGCCATATCCCTGTAATGCTTATGGGGGAGGTGTTACTGTATATATTCAGAGCCATATCCCTGTAATGCTTATGGGGAAGGTGTTGCTGTATATATTCAGAGCCATATCCCTGTAATGCTTATGGGGGAGGTGTTACTGTATATATTCAGAGCCATATCCCTGTAATGCTTATGGGGGAGGTGTTACTGTATATATTCAGAGCCATATCCCTGTAATGCTTATGGGGGAGGTGTTGCTGTATATATTCAGAGCCATATCCCTGTAATGCTTATGGGGGAGGTGTTACTGTATATATTCAGAGCCATATCCCTGTAATACTTATGGGGGAGGTGTTACTGTATATATTCAGAGCCATATCCCTGTAATGCTTATGGGGGAGGTGTTACTGTATATATTCAGAGCCATATCCCTGTAATGCTTATGGGGGAGGTGTTGCTGTATATATTCAGAGCCATATCCCTGTAATGCTTATGGGGGAGGTGTTGCTGTATATATTCAGAGCCATATCCCTGTAATGCTTATGGGGGAGGTGTTGCTGTATATATTCAGAGCCATATCCCTGTAATGCTTATGGGGGAGGTGTTACTGTATATATTCAGAGCCATATCCCTGTAATGCTTATGGGGGAGGTGTTACTGTATATATTCAGAGCCATATACCTGTAATGCTTATGGGGGAGGTGTTGCTGTATATATTCAGAGCCATATCCCTGTAATGCTTATGGGGGAGGTGTTGCTGTATATATTCAGAGCCATATCCCTGTAATGCTTATGGGGGAGGTGTTGCTGTATATATTCAGAGCCATATCCCTGTAATGGTTATGGGGGAGGTGTTACTGTATATATTCAGAGCCATATCCCTGTAATGCTTATGGGGGAGGTGTTGCTGTATATATTCAGAGCCATATCCCTGTAATGTTTATGGGGGAGGTGTTACTGTATATATTCAGAGCCATATCCCTGTAATGCTTATGGGGGAGGTGTTACTGTATATATTCAGAGCCATATCCCTGTAATGCTTATGGGGGAGGTGTTACTGTATATATTCAGAGCCATATCCCTGTAATGCTTATGGGGGAGGTGGTGCTGTATATATTCAGAGCCATATACCTGTAATGCTTCTGGGGGAGGTGTTGCTGTATATATTCAGAGCCATATCCTTGTAATGCTTATGGGGGAGGTGTTACTGTATATATTCAGAGCCATATCCCTGTAATGCTTATGGGGGAGGTGTTGCTGTATATATTCAGAGCCATATCCCTGTAATGTTTATGGGGGAGGTGTTACTGTATATATTCAGAGCCATATCCCTGTAATGCTTATGGGGGAGGTGTTACTGTATATACTCAGAGCCATATCCCTGTAATGCTTATGGGGGAGGTGTTACTGTATATATTCAGAGCCATATCCCTGTAATGCTTATGGGGGAGGTGTTGCTGTATATATTCAGAGCCATATCCCTGTAATGCTTATGGGGGAGGTGTTACTGTATATATTCAGAACCATATCCCTGTAATGCTTATGGGGGAGGTGTTGCTGTATATATTCAGAGCCATATCCCTGTAATGCTTATGGGGGAGGTGTTGCTGTATATATTCAGAGCCATATCCCTGTAATGCTTATGGGGGAGGTGTTGCTGTATATATTCAGAGCCATATCCCTGTAATGCTTATGGGGGAGGTGTTACTGTATATATTCAGAGCCATATCCCTGTAATGCTTATGGGGGAGGTGTTACTGTATATATTCAGAGCCATATCCCTGTAATGCTTATGGGGGAGGTGTTACTGTATATATTCAGAGCCATATCCCTGTAATGCTTATGGGGGAGGTGGTGCTGTATATATTCAGAGCCATATACCTGTAATGCTTCTGGGGGAGGTGTTGCTGTATATATTCAGAGCCATATCCTTGTAATGCTTATGGGGGAGGTGTTACTGTATATATTCAGAGCCATATCCCTGTAATGCTTATGGGGGAGGTGTTGCTGTATATATTCAGAGCCATATCCCTGTAATGTTTATGGGGGAGGTGTTACTGTATATATTCAGAGCCATATCCCTGTAATGCTTATGGGGGAGGTGTTACTGTATATACTCAGAGCCATATCCCTGTAATGCTTATGGGGGAGGTGTTACTGTATATATTCAGAGCCATATCCCTGTAATGCTTATGGGGGAGGTGTTGCTGTATATATTCAGAGCCATATCCCTGTAATGCTTATGGGGGAGGTGTTACTGTATATATTCAGAACCATATCCCTGTAATGCTTATGGGGGAGGTGTTGCTGTATATATTCAGAGCCATATCCCTGTAATGCTTATGGGGGAGGTGTTGCTGTATATATTCAGAGCCATATCCCTGTAATGCTTATGGGGGAGGTGTTGCTGTATATATTCAGAGCCATATCCCTGTAATGCTTATGGGGGAGGTGTTACTGTATATATTCAGAGCCATATCCCTGTAATGCTTATGGGGGAGGTGTTACTGTATATATTCAGAGCCATATCCCTGTAATGCTTATGGGGGAGGTGTTACTGTATATATTCAGAGCCATATCCCTGTAATGCTTATGGGGGAGGTGTTGCTGTATATATTCAGAGCCATATCCCTGTAATGCTTATGGGGGAGGTGTTACTGTATATATTCAGAGCCATATCCCTGTAATGCTTATGGGGGAGGTGTTACTGTATATATTCAGAGCCATATCCCTGTAATGCTTATGGGGGAGGTGTTACTGTATATATTCAGAGCCATATCCCTGTAATGCTTATGGGGGAGGTGTTACTGTATATATTCAGAGCCATATCCCTGTAATGCTTATGGGGGAGGTGTTACTGTATATATTCAGAGCCATATCCCTGTAATGCTTATGGGGGAGGTGTTACTGTATATATTCAGAGCCATATCCCTGTAATGCTTATGGGGGAGGTGTTACTGTATATATTCAGAGCCATATCCCTGTAATGCTTATGGGGGAGGTGTTACTGTATATATTCAGAGCCATATCCCTGTAATGCTTATGGGGGAGGTGTTACTGTATATATTCAGAGCCATATCCCTGTAATGCTTATGGGGGAGGTGTTGCTGTATATATTCAGAGCCGTATCCCTGTAATGCTTATGGGGGAGGTGTTACTGTATATATTCAGAACCATATCCCTGTAATGCTTATGGGGGAGGTGTTGCTGTATATATTCAGAGCCATATCCCTGTAATGCTTATGGGGGAGGTGTTGCTGTATATATTCAGAGCCATATCCCTGTAATGCTTATGGGGGAGGTGTTGCTGTATATATTCAGAGCCATATCCCTGTAATGCTTATGGGGGAGGTGTTACTGTATATATTCAGAGCCATATCCCTGTAATGCTTATGGGGGAGGTGTTACTGTATATATTCAGAGCCATATCCCTGTAATGCTTATGGGGGAGGTGTTACTGTATATATTCAGAGCCATATCCCTGTAATGCTTATGGGGGAGGTGTTGCTGTATATATTCAGAGCCATATCCCTGTAATGCTTATGGGGGAGGTGTTACTGTATATATTCAGAGCCATATCCCTGTAATGCTTATGGGGGAGGTGTTACTGTATATATTCAGAGCCATATCCCTGTAATGCTTATGGGGGAGGTGTTACTGTATATATTCAGAGCCATATCCCTGTAATGCTTATGGGGGAGGTGTTACTGTATATATTCAGAGCCATATCCCTGTAATGCTTATGGGGGAGGTGTTACTGTATATATTCAGAGCCATATCCCTGTAATGCTTATGGGGGAGGTGTTACTGTATATATTCAGAGCCATATCCCTGTAATGCTTATGGGGGAGGTGTTACTGTATATATTCAGAGCCATATCCCTGTAATGCTTATGGGGGAGGTGTTACTGTATATATTCAGAGCCATATCCCTGTAATGCTTATGGGGGAGGTGTTACTGTATATATTCAGAGCCATATCCCTGTAATGCTTATGGGGGAGGTGTTACTGTATATATTCAGAGCCATATCCCTGTAATGCTTATGGGGGAGGTGTTACTGTATATATTCAGAGCCATATCCCTGTAATGCTTATGGGGGAGGTGTTACTGTATATATTCAGAGCCATATCCCTGTAATGCTTATGGGGGAGGTGTTACTGTATATATTCAGAGCCATATCCCTGTAATGCTTATGGGGGAGGTGTTGCTGTATATATTCAGAGCCGTATCCCTGTAATGCTTATGGGGGAGGTGTTACTGTATATAGTCAGGGCCATATCCCTGTAATGCTTATGGGGGAGGTGTTGCTGTATATATTCAGAGCCGTATCCCTGTAATGCTTATGGGGGAGGTGTTACTGTATATATTCAGAGCCATATCCCTGTAATGCTTATGGGGGAGGTGTTGCTGTATATATTCAGAGCCATATCCCTGTAATGCTTATGGGGGAGGTGTTGCTGTATATATTCAGAGCCATATCCCTGTAATGCTTATGGGGGAGGTGTTGCTGTATATATTCAGAGCCATATCCCTGTAATGCTTATGGGGGAGGTGTTGCTGTATATATTCAGAGCCATATCCCTGTAATGCTTATGGGGGAGGTGTTACTGTATATATTCAGAGCCATATCCCTGTAATGCTTATGGGGGAGGTGTTACTGTATATATTCAGAGCCATATCCCTGTAATGCTTATGGGGGAGGTGTTACTGTATATATTCAGAGCCATATCCCTGTAATGCTTAGAGAAGATCTCATGTCAAGTGTTATTGAAGTGTTGTGGTTGCAGGTTCACTTGGCACATCTAAAGCCTTTTCTTTTGGAGTGTTGCTATAGGCCATCAAGCACTAACAGTCAGTATCTAAATAATATGTGTGAAATGCTTGGTAGTGAATGTGATGTAAACAGAGAGGTCTACTTTCTTGGGGACCTGAATATTGACTGGTTTTCATCAAGCTGTCCACTCAAGAGGAAGCTTCTCACTGTATCCAGTGCCTGTAACCTGGTTCAGGTTATTAATCAACCTACCAGGGTGTTTACAAACACTACAGGAACAAGATCATCCACATGTATTGATCACATGTTTACTAATACTGTAGGACTTTGTTCTGAAGTTGTATCTGTCCCCATTGGATGCAGTGATCACAATATAGTGGCTATATCCAGGAAAGACAAAGTTCCAACAGCTGGGCCTAAAATAGTGTATCAGAGATCATACAAAATATTTTGCTGTGACTCTTATGTGGATGATTTTAAAAATGTTTGTGGGCCTCCCGGGTGGCGCAGTGGTCTAAGGAAAAGCATTCTCTGTATCAAATAAAACCAGGACAACCTGTGTTGCAGACTGAAAAGCCTTCTCTGTATCAAATAAAACCAGGACAATCTGTGTTGCTGACTAAAAAGCCTTCTCTGTATCAAATAAAACCAGGACAACCTGTGTTGCTGACTAAAAAACCTTCTCTTCTTCTTCTACTGGATCCAGACATTATATTGTATTACAAAGATAGTTGACCTGTCGTTACGAACGACTGATTCATGGCACGGCATTATGTTCCCTAAATAGTGCTCTACGTATGACCAGGACTCATAGGGTGAACCAGTCATTGTCTCTACGTATGACCAGGACTCATAGGGTTAACCAGTCGTTGTCTCTACGTATGACCAGGACTCATAGGGTTAACCAGTCGTTGTCTCTACGTATAACCAGGACTCATAGGGTTAACCAGTCATTGTCTCTACGTATGACCAGGATGACCAGGACTCATAGGGTTAACCAGTCGGTGTCTCTACGTATGACCAGGACTCATAGGGTGAACCAGTCATTGTCTCTACGTATGACCAGGACTCATAGGGTTAACCAGTCGTTGTCTCTACGTATGACCAGGATGACCAGGACTCATAGGGTTAACCAGTCGGTGTCTCTACGTATGACCAGGACTCATAAGGTTAACCAGTCGTTGTCTCTACGTAAGACCAGGACTCATAGGGTTAACCAGTCGTTGTCTCTACGTATGACCAGGACTCATAGGGTTAACCAGTCGGTGTCTCTACGTATGACCAGGATAACCAGGAATCATAGGGTTAACCAGTCGGCGTCTCTACGTATGACCAGGACTCATAGGGTGAACCAGTCATTGTCTCTACGTATGACCAGGACTCATAGGGTTAACCAGTCGTTGTCTCTACGTATGACCAGGATGACCAGGACTCATAGGGTGAACCAGTCGTTGTCTCTACGTATGACCAGGACTCATAGGGTGAACCAGTCGTTGTCTCTACGTATGACCAGGACTCATAGGGTTAACCAGTCGTTGTCTCTACGTATGACCAGGATGACCAGGACTCATAGGGTTAACCAGTCGTTGTCTCTACGTATGACCAGGATGACCAGGACTCATAGGGTTAACCAGTCGTTGTCTCTACGTATGACCAGGACTCATAGGGTTAACCACTCGTTGTCTCTACGTATGACCAGGACTCATAGGATTAACCAGTCGTTGTCTCTACGTATGACCAGGATGACCAGGACTCATAGGGTTAACCAGTCGTTGTCTCTACGTATGACCAGGATGACCAGGACTCATAGGGTTAACCACTCGTTGTCTCTACGTATGACCAGGATGACCAGGACGCATAGGGTTAACCAGTCGTTGTCTCTACGTATGACCAGGATGACCAGGACTCATAGGGTTAACCACTCGTTGTCTCTACGGATGACCAGGACTCATAGGGTTAACCACTCGTTGTCTCTACGTATGACCAGGACTCATAGGGTTAACCAGTCATTGTCTCTACGTATGACCAGGACTCATAGGGTTAACCACTCGTTGTCTCTACGTATGACCAGGACTCATAGGGTTAACCAGTCATTGTCTCTACGTATGACCAGGACTCATAGGGTTAACCAGTCGGCGTCTCTACGTATGACCAGGATGACCAGGACTCATAGGGTTAACCAGTCGGCGTCTCTACGTATGACCAGGACTCATAGGGTTAACCAGTCGTTGTCTCTACGTATGACCAGGACTCATAGGGTTAACCACTCGTTGTCTCTACGTATGACCAGGATGACCAGGACTCATAGGGTTAACCAGTCGGCGTCTCTACGTATGACCAGGACTCATAGGGTTAACCAGTCGTTGTCTCTACGTATGACCAGGATGACCAGGACTCATAGGGTTAACCAGTCGTTGTCTCTACGTATGACCAGGATGACCAGGACTCATAGGGTTAACCAGTCGTTGTCTCTACGTATGACCAGGATGACCAGGACTCATAGGGTTAACCACTCGTTGTCTCTACGTATGACCAGGACTCATAGGGTTAACCAGTCGTTGTCTCTACGTATGACCAGGACTCATAGGGTGAACCAGTCGGTGTCTCTACGCATGACCAGGATGACCAGGACTCATAGGGTGAACCAGTCGTTGTCTCTACGTATGACCAGGATGACCAGGACTCATAGGGTTAACCAGTCGTTGTCTCTACGTATGACCAGGACTCATAGGGTTAACCAGTCGTTGTCTCTACGCATGACCAGGATGACCAGGACTCAGAACCAGCTGGCTGAGGGGACTCTTTTCTAGGTCCGTCTCTCTGTCGGTGAGGGCTTTGTCGTGGTTGTAGAATTGAATTTGTATTTTTGGTATTTTGATAATTAGCAGAAATCAGCAGAAATTCTGCTGTTAATTCTGCTGACATAGCCTGACCAGATGTGTAGCGGTCCTGTGTCAAAAAATACAAATATACAAGGCAACAATGATAGCCCACAAACACGGACCTAATTACAACAAACGATCACTCACAAACACAACATGGGGAACAGAGGGTTAAATAATAAACAAGTAATTGGTTGAGTGAAGCCAGTTGTGATAAGACAAAGACAGAACAAATGGAAAATGAAAAGTGGATCTGCGGTGGCTAGAAGGCCTGTGACGTCGACCGCCGAACGCCGCCCGAACAAGGAGAGGGACCAACTTCGGCGGAAGTCGTGACCAGGTGAATCCAGGTGAAAGCTATATGATCCCTTATTGATGTCACTTGTTAAATCCACTTCAATCAGTGTAGATGAAGGGGAGGAGACGGGTTAAAGAAGGATTTTAAAGCCTAGAGACAATCGAGACATGGATTGTGCCATTCAGATGGTGAACGGGCAAGATTTTGCCAAGAACTGCAACGCTGCCAGGTTTTTCACGCTCAACAGTTTCCCATGTGTATCAAGAATGGTTCATCCCTGTGGAATGCTTTCAACAACTTGTAGAGTGCATGCCCTGACAAATTGAGGCTATTCTGAGGGCTGAAGGCGGGGTGGCTGGGGAGGGATGCAACTCAATATTAGGAAGGTGTTCCTTACGTTTGACATACTCAGTGTACGTAGCAGTCTATATAGAGTCTCAACCGGGTGCTTGGCCCATGTTCTGCCCCTCTCTCTCTCTCTCTCTCTCTCTCTCTCTCTCTCTCTCTCTCTCTCTCTCTCTCTCTCTCTCTCTCTCTTTCTCCTCTCTCTCTCCCCTCTCTCTCTACACAGTATCAGCCTACACACAATATCCCATTAAAAAGCATATGTTTACAAATGAATTAAAAATGAAAAGCTGAAATATCTAGAGTCAATAAGTATTCCATCCTTTTTTAAATGGAAAGCCTAAATAAGTTCAGGAGTAAAAATGTGCTTAACAAGTCACAATAATAAGTTGCATGGACTCACTGTGTTAATAGTGTTTAATGTTATTTACTCTCCTCTTCTATATAAATACTAGATGTGTTGGTTGTAGCCGTTCTCAACAGGCTTGTCAAGACATGCTGCTGAATCATCTGGGTCACATCCCAAATGGCACCCTATTCCCTATATAGTGCACTACTCTCCGGTGTATGTGACAATAAAACATATTTATTCATTTAAAAAAAAATCTACTTTTGACCAGGCCCTCGTGTTCTTCTGAAACCAGAAGTCACGCCGTATAGTCTCACACCTCGATCCTACGTCTGTCTCTCTGTCTCTCTGTCTCTCTCTTTCTCCTCTCTCTCTCCTCTCTAGTCTCACACCTCGATCCTACGTCTGTCTCTCTGTCTCTCTCTCTCTTTCTCCTCTCTTTCTCCTCTCTAGTCTCACACCTCGATCCTACGGAGAGGAGAGCTAACCTCACTTAAAAAGAAACATCAAAAAACGATCACTTGGTCTAAATCTATCGTTTGGTGTCAGACAGAAACTATTGTCTGACTTCCTCATCCTTTACTAGCGACCCAAATGACATCCTATTCCCTATGTAGTGCACTACTTTTAACCAGGGCTAGTTTTAACCAGAGGTCCTGGTCAAAAGTAGTGCACTGTATAGGGAATAGGGTTCTATTTAATACACAACCTTTGTCTTCCATTGTCCATGTCAGTAGAGGCCTATATATAGGCTTCTTTCCCCTCCAGCTCCTCCCTGTCCCAAATAGCACTCTTTTGCCTATATAGTGCACTCCTTTTGACCAGGGCCCATAGGGTAGTGCACTACTTTTGACCAGGGCCCATAGGGTAGTGCACTACTTTTGACCAGGGCCTCTGTAATAGGGTTTCCCTCTTTGTCTCGTCTGTCTGCCTGTGAAAATAGCAGGGGGGCTGTGTGTGACAGAGGGGGGGCTGTGTGTGACAGGGGGGGGGCTGTGTGTGACAGGGGGGGGGGGCTGTGTGTGACAGAGGGGGGGCTGTGTGTGACAGGGGGGGGGGCTGTGTGTGACAGGGGGGGGGGCTGTGTGTGACAGGGGGGGGGGGCTGTGTGTGACAGGGGGGGGCTGTGTGTGACAGGGGGGGGCTGTGTGTGACAGGGGGGGGGCTGTGTGTGACAGGGGGGGGGCTGTGTGTGACAGGGGGGGGGGCTGTGTGTGACAGGGGGGGGGCTGTGTGTGACAGGGGGGGGCTGTGTGTGACAGGGGGGGGCTGTGTGTGACAGGGGGGGGGGCTGTGTGTGACAGGGGGGGCTGTGTGTGACAGGGGGGGGGGGCTGTGTGTGACAGGGGGGGGGGGGGCTGTGTGTGACAGGGGGGGGGGCTGTGTGTGACAGGGGGGGGCTGTGTGTGACAGGGGGGGCTGTGTGTGACAGGGGGGGCTGTGTGTGACGGGGGGGCTGACATCTAGTGATTTATTAACTGCTGCTATAGAAAGAAGCTTCCAGAAGCTTCCAGACACACCTACCACATTTCATACTCCTGTCTGTTAAAACAATAATCCACTCAAAAAATATCTGTTGGTATTTGTTTCATTTAGTTTGTTGATACAGTCCCTAAATATTTTTCATGTCAGCAATCAAGTTCAAGTGGCCATGCCATAGGACCATGCCATAGGACCATGCCATAGGACCATGCCATAGGACCATGCCATAGGACCATGCCTAGGACCATGCCATAGGACCATGCCATAGGACCATGCCATAGGACCATGCCTAGGACCATGCCATAGGACCATGCCATAGGACCATGCCATAGGACCATGCCATAGGACCATGCCATAGGGCCATGCCATAGGACCATGCCATAGGACCATGCCATAGGACCATGCCATAGGGCCATGCCATAGGGCCATGCCATAGGGCCATGCCATAGGACCATGCCATAGGACCATGCCATAGGACCATGCCATAGGACCATGCCATAGGACCATGCCATAGGACCATGCCATAGGACCATGCCATAGGACCATGCCTAGGACCATGCCATAGGACCATGCCATAGGACCATGCCATAGGACCATGCCTAGGACCATGCCATAGGACCATGCCATAGGACCATGCCATAGGACCATGCCATAGGACCATGCCTAGGACCATGCCATAGGACCATGCCATAGGACCATGCCATAGGACCATGCCATAGGACCATGCCATAGGACCATGCCATAGGACCATGCCATAGGACCATGCCTAGGACCATGCCATAGGACCATGCCATAGGACCATGCCATAGGACCATGCCATAGGACCATGCCATAGGACCATGCCATAGGACCATGCCATAGGACCATGCCATAGGACCATGCCATAGGGCCATGCCTAGGACCATGCCATAGGACCATGCCATAGGACCATGCCATAGGACCATGCCATAGGGCCATGCCATAGGACCATGCCATAGGGCCATGCCATAGGACCATGCCATAGGACCATGCCATAGGGCCATGCCTAGGACCATGCCATAGGACCATGCCATAGGACCATGCCATAGGACCATGCCATAGGACCATGCCATAGGACCATGCCATAGGACCATGCCATAGGGCCATGCCATAGGACCATGCCTAGGACCATGCCATAGGGCCATGCCATAGGACCATGCCATAGGGCCATGCCTAGGACCATGCCATAGGGCCATGCCTAGGACCATGCCATAGGACCATGCCATAGGACCATGCCATAGGACCATGCCTAGGACCATGCCATAGGGCCATGCCATAGGACCATGCCTAGGACCATGCCATAGGACCATGCCATAGGACCATGCCATAGGACCATGCCATAGGACCATGCCATAGGACCATGCCTAGGACCATGCCATAGGACCATGCCATAGGACCATGCCATAGGACCATGCCATAGGACCATGCCATAGGACCATGCCATAGGGCCATGCCATAGGACCATGCCATAGGACCATGCCATAGGGCCATGCCTAGGACCATGCCATAGGGCCATGCCATAGGACCATGCCATAGGGCCATGCCATAGGGCCATGCCATAGGGCAATGCCTAGGACCATGCCATAGGGCCATGCCATAGGACCATGCCATAGGACCATGCCATAGGACCATGCCATAGGACCATGCCATAGGACCATGCCATAGGACCATGCCATAGGGCCATGCCATAGGGCAATGCCTAGGACCATGCCATAGGGCCATGCCATAGGACCATGCCATAGGACCATGCCATAGGGCCATGCCTAGGACCATGCCATAGGGCCATGCCATAGGGCCATGACATAGGACCATGCCATAGGGCCATGCCATAGGACCATGCCATAGGGCCATGCCATAGGACCATGCCATAGGGCCATGCCATAGGGCCATGCCATAGGGCCATGCCATAGGACCATGCCATAGGGCCATGCCATAGGACCATGCCATAGGACCATGCCATAGGGCCATGCCATAGGGCCATGCCATAGGACCATGCCTAGGACCATGCCATAGGGCCATGCCATAGGACCATGCCATAGGGCCATGCCATAGGGCCATGCCATAGGACCATGCCATAGGGCCATGCCATAGGACCATGCCATAGGACCATGCCATAGGGCCATGCCATGCCACCATTCAAATGCTCATAGATGACCAGCAGGGTCAAATAATAATAATCACAGTTGTTGTCGAGGGTGCAGCAAGTCAGCACCTCAGGAGTAAATCCGATCATTTAGAGTTAGAGACAGCAGGTGCGGTAGAGAGAGACAGCACCAGCAGGTCTGGGACAGGTAGCACGTCCGGTGAACAGGGTTCCAAAGCCGCAGGCAGAACAGTTGAAACTGGAAACACACAGGACACCGGATAAGACAGGAGAAGTACTCCAGATATAACAGACTGGCCCTAACCCCCCGACACATAAACTACTGCAGCATAAATACTGGAGGCTGAGACAGGAGGGGTCGGGAGACACTGTGGCCCCGTCCGACAATACACCTGGACAGGGCCAAACAGGCAGAATATAACCCCACCCACTTTGCCAAAGCACAGCCCCCACACCACTAGAGGGATATCTTCAACCACCAACTTACAATCCTGAGACAAGGCCGAGTATAACCCACAATGATCTCCCCCATGGCACACCCCAAGGGGGGGGGGGGGGGGGGGGCGCCAACCCAGACAGGAAGACCACGTCAGTGACTCAACCCACTCAAGTGACGCACCCCTCCTAGGGACGGCATGATAGAGCACCAGTAAGCCAGTGACTCAGCCCCTGTAATAGGGTTTGAGGCAGAGAATCCCAGTGGAGAGAGGGGAACTGGCCAGGCAGAGACAGCAAGGGCGGTTCGTCGCTCCAGTGCCTTTCCGTTCACCTTCACACTCCTGGGCCAGACTACACTCAATCATATGACCCACTGAAGAGATAAGTCTTCAGTAAAGACTTAAAGGTTGAGACCGAGTCTGCGTCTCTCACATGGGTAGGCAGACCATTCCATAAAAATGGAGCTCTATAGGAGAAAGCCCTGCCTCCAGCTGTTTGCTTAGAAATTCTAGGGACAATAAGGAGGCCTGCGTCTTGTGACCGTAGCGTACGTGTAGGTATGTACGGCAGGACCAAATCGGAAAGATAGGTAGGAGCAAGCCCATGTAAAGCTTTGTAGGTTAACAGTAAAACCTTGAAATCAGCCCTTGCCTTAACAGGAAGCCAGTGTAGAGAGGATAGCACTGGAGTAATATGATCAAATTGTTTGGTTCTAGTCAGGATTCTAGCAGCCGTATTTAGCACTAACTGAAGTTTATTTAGTGCTTTATCCAGGTAGCCGGAAAGAGAGCATTGCAGTAGTCTAACCATGAAGTAACTAAAGCATGGATTAATTTTTCTGCATCTTTTTGGACAGAAAATGTCTGATTTTTGCAATGTTACGTAGATGGAAAAAAGCTGACCTTGAAACAGTCTTGATATGTTCGTCAAAAGAGAGATCAGGGTCCAGAGTAACGCCGAGGTCTTTCAGTTTTATTTGAGACGACTGTACAACCATCAAGATTAATTGTCAGATTCAACAGAAGATCTCTTTGTTTCCTGGGACCTAGAACTAGCATCTCTGTTTTGTCCGAGTTTAAAAGTAAAACATTTGCCGTCATCCACTTCCTTATGTCTGAAACACAGGCTTCCAGGGAGGGTAATTTTAGGGCTTCACCATGTTTCATTGAAATGTACAGCTGTGTATCGTCTGCATAGCAGTGAAAATTAACATTATGTTTCCGAATGACATAACCAAAAGGTAAAATATATAGTGAAAACAATGGTGGTCCTAAAACCGAGCCTTGAGGAACATCGACATTTACAGTTGATTGGTCAGAGGACAAACCATTCACAGAGACAAACTGATATCTTTCCGACAGATAAGATCTAAACCAGGCCAGAACTTGTCCGTGTAGGTTTCTTCCTAGGTTCCTGACTTTCTAGGGAGTTTTTCCTAGCCACCGTGCTTCTACACCTGCATTGCTTGCTGTTTGGGGTTTTAGGCTGGGTTTCTGTACAGCACTTTGAGACATTAGCTGATGTAAGAAGGGCTTTATAAATACATTTGATTGATTGATTGGTGTGTTTGTGTGACAGGAAATAGCTGTTTTTGTAAGATTTCTCTCAGATCAGCCTTGTAGGGTTTCTATCAGATCAGCCTTGCAGGGTTTCTATCAAATCAGCCTTGCAGTGTTTCTCTCAGATCAGCCTTGCAGGGTTTCTCTCAGATCAAACTTGCAGGGTTTCAATCAGATCAGCCTTGCACGGTTTCAATCAGATCAGCCTTGCAAGGTTTCAATCAGATCAGCCTTGCAGGGTTTCAATCAGATCAGCCTTGTAGGGTTTCTATCAGATCAGCCTTGCAGGGTTTCTCTCAGATCAGCCTTGCAGGGTTTCTAACAGATCAGCCTTGCAGGGTTTCTCTCAGATCAGCCTTGTAGGGTTTCTATCAGATCAGCCTTGCAGGGTTTCTCTCAGATCAGCCTTGCAGGGTTTCTAACAGATCAGCCTTGCATGGTTTCTCTCAGATCAGCCTTGTAGGGTTTCTATCAGATCAGCCTTGCAGGGTTTCTATCAGATCAGCCTTGCAGGGTTTCTCTCAGATCAGCCTTGCAGGGTTTCTATCAGATCAGCCTTGCATGGTTTCTACCAGATCAGCCTTGGAGGGTTTCTATCAGATCAGCCTTGTAGGGTTTCTATCAGATCAGCCTTGCAGGGTTTCTACCAGATCAGCCTTGTATGGTTTGTCTCAGATCAGCCTTGCAGCCTTGCAGGGTTTCTAAATGGAAGAAGTTTGGAACCACCAAGACTCTTCCTAAAGATGGCCACCTGGCAAACTGAGCAATTGGGGAAGAAGGGCCTTGGTCAGGGAGGTGACCAAGAACCCGATGGTCACTCTGACAGAGCTCCAGAGTTCTTCTGTGGAGATGGTAGAACCTTCCAGAAAGACAACCATCTCTGCAGCACTCCACAAATCAGGCCTTTATGGTAGCGTGGCCAGACGGAAGCCATTCCTCAGTAAAAGGTAAATGACAGCCCGCTTGGAGTTTGCCAAAAGGCACCTAAAGACTCAAGATTCCCTGGTCTGATGAAACCAAGATTGAACTCTTTGGCCTGAATGTCAAGCGTCACATCTGGAGGAAACTTGTCACATTTTAGAGTCGCCTTTTATGGTCCCCAGCACAAGGTGCACCTGTGTAATGACCATGCTGTTTAATCAGATTCTTGATATGCCACACCTGCCAGGTGGATGGATTATCTTGGCAAAGGAGAAATGCTCACTAACAGGGATGCAAAAAAATTGTTGACAACATTTGAGAGAAATATGCTTTTTGTGTATGGAACATTTCTGGGATCTTTTATTTCAGCTCATAAAACATGGGTGCCGCCACATGATTGGGCCTCAGCTGTGTGGGGAAAAGGACGTGTGGTGAGCAGTAGAGAAGAGGTAGAGAGGGAGAGGTAGAGAGGGAGAGGTAGAGAAAGGTGAGAGGGAGAGGTAGAGAGAGGTGAGAGGGAGAGGTAGAGAGAGGTGAGAGGGAGAGGTAGAGAAAGAGAGAGAGAGAGAGAGAGAGAGAGAGAGAGAGAGAGAGAGAGAGAGAGAGAGAGAGAGAGAGAGAGAGAGAAAGAGAGAGAGAGAGAGAGAGAGAGAGAGAGAGAGAGAGAGAGAGAGAGAGAGAGAGAGAGAGAGAGAGAGAGAGAGAGAGAGAGAGAGAGAGAGAGAGAGAGAGAGAGAGAGAGAGAGAGAGTAGGTAAAGAGGGATAGAGAGAGAGAGAGGGGCGGGGTGAGGTACAGAGTCCTGAGTCCACAAGGTCAGTCTCCCTCTGTTTTCCTATGATTCAGATCTGTTAGTCTTGGCTGCCCTACACCTCACTCCACCCTAACATCAACACTACTCTACAGACCCTTTGATTAAAAAGAAAATGTGTTTATCTCAGGAACTGTTTCTTATTGTTTGTCTTTTTATAGACCTATTATGCTAATGAACTGTGCTGCCTAATCGTGACGCAAGGCTCCCAGGTTAGGATTTCAACACACCTGACATTGAGGACAGTTTTATTTGCACTAACTGTGATACGTAGTTGTCTTACCTACCTTAGTTGAATGCACTGACTGTAAGTCACTGGATAAGAGTGTCTGCTGAAATGACCAAACTTGTAAAGTTTGTCAGAGTGACAGGATAACAGATGGTTGCAGAACGGGAACAGGTGATTAAAGGTAGGGTTCTAGAACTCTCTCCATTCTATCCTATCAACGGTCTCTTCCTCTTCCTGTGTGTCCTTCAGTCAGCCCCCCTCTCTCTCTCTCTCTCCCTCTTCCTCCCTCTACTGTAATGACATCAGCCATCGATACGTGTGGGAACCTTCATGCCCCCCCCCCCCTCCTGGCTCTAACCCCCTGACCCCCTGCTGAGTGACCAGGGCTATTTTAGGATCCTGTAAACATGGGAGCTTCCTTCCCAGAGCGGTTCTAAGATCCCCCAGGATCCCTCTACTTACTTACTACATTATTCACAGATTATCTACTTACTTACTACATTATTCACAGATTATTTACTTACTTACTACATTATTCACAGATTATCTACTTCACAACAAACAGCTGAATTTACAGAACAGCCACAGTGACACAGATTATCTACTTACTTACTACATTATTCACAAACTGAAGTTACAGAACAGCCACAGTGACAGAGATGATCTACTTCACAACAAACAGCTGAAGTTACAGAACAGCCACAGTGACAGAGATGATCTACTTCACAACAAACAGCTGAAGTTACAGAACAGCCACAGTGACAGAGATGATCTACTTCACAACAAACAGCTGAAGTTACAGAACAGCCACAGTGACAGAGATGATCTACTTCACAACAAACAGCTGAAGTTACAGAACAGCCACAGTGACAGAGATGATCTACTTCACAACAAACAGCTGAAGTTACAGAACAGCCACAGTAACAGAGATATTTGTGCTTCTTATGTAGCAATCTATCTGATATACATGAACACATGACCAGCTAAGTAGAGAGACTAGAGAAGTAGAACACAGCTGTTGGTTACTAACCAAATTACTACATTATTAACAACAAGCAGCTGTTGGATACTAACCTAATCTCTATATTATTAACAACAAGCAGCTGTTGGTTACTAACCAAATTACTACATTATTAACAACAAGCAGCTGTTGGATACTAACCTAATCTCTATATTATTAACAACAAGCAGCTGTTGGTTACTAACCTAATCTCTACATTATTAACAACAAGCAGCTGTGGATACTAACCTAATCTCTACATTATGACCAACAAGCAGCTGTTGGATACTAACCTAATCTCTACATTATGACCAACAAGCAGCTGTGGATACTAACCTATTCTCTACATTATGACCAACAAGCAGCTATTGGCTACTAATCTTGTGACCTGACCAGGAAAAACTCCTGGCCCTAACGAGAGGATAATATATTGATCCACAGTCCTAACTAGAGGATAATATATTGATCCACAGTCCTAACTAGAGGATAATATATTGATCCACAGTCCTAACTAGATGATAATATATTGATCTACAGTCCTAACTAGAGGATAATATATTGATCCACAGTCCTAACTAGAGGATAATATATTGATCCACAGTCCTAACTAGAGGATAATATATTGATCCACAGTCCTAACTAGAGTATAATATATTGATCCACAGTCCTATCTAGAGGATAATATATTGATCCACAGTCCTAACTAGAGGATAATATATTGATCCACAGTCCTAACTACAGTGAGGGAAAAAAGTATTTGATCCCCTGCTGATTTTGTTCGTTTGCCCACTGACATTGAAATGATCAGTCTGTAATTTTAATGGTAGGTTTATTTGAACAGTGAGAGACAGAATATCAACAAAAAAATCCAGAAAAACGCATGTCAAAAAATTTATAAATTGATTTGCATTTTAATGAGGGAAATAAGTATTTGACCCCTCTGCAAAACATGACTTAGTACTTGGTGGCAAAACCCTTGTTGGCAATCACAGAGGTCAGATGTTTCTTGTAGTTGGCCACAAGGTTTGCACACATCTCAGGAGGGATTTTGTCCCACTCCTCTTTGCAGATCTTCTTCAAGTCATTAAGGTTTCGAGGCTGACGTTTGGCAACTCGAACCTTCAGCTCCCTCCACAGATTTTCTATGGGATTAAGGTCTGGAGACTGGCTAGGCCACTCCAGGACCTTAATGTGCTTTTTCTTGAGCCACTCCTTTGTTGCCTTGGCCGTGTGTTTTGTGTCATTGTCATGCTGGAATACCCATCCACGACCCATTTTCAATACCCTGGCTGAGGGAAGGAGGTTTTCACCCAAGATTTGACGGTACATGGCCCCGTCCATCGTCCCTTTGATGCGGTGAAGTTGTCCTGTCCCCTTAGCAGAAAAACACCCCCAAAGCATAATGTTTCCACCTCCATGTTTGACGGTGGGGATGGTTTCTTGGGGTCATAGGCAGCATTCCTCCTCCTCCAAACACGACAAGTTGAGTTGATGCCAAAGGACTCCATTTTGGTCTCGTCTGACCACAACACGTTCACCCAGTTGTCCTCTGAATCATTCAGATGTTCATTGGCAAACTTCAGACGGGCATGTATATGTGCTTTCTTGAGCAGGGGACCTTGCGGGCGCTGCAGGATTTCAGTCCTTCACGGCGTAGTGTGTTACCAATTGTTTTCTTGGTGACTATGGTCCCAGCTGCCTTGATATCATTGACAAGATCCTCCTGTGTAGTTCTGGGCTGATTCCTCACCATTCTCATGATCATTGCAACTCCACGAGGTGAGATCTTGCATGGAGCCCTAGGCCAAGGGAGATTGACAGTTCTTTTGTGTTTCTTCCATTTGCGAATAATCACAGAAACTGTTGTCACCTTCTCACCAAGCTGCTTGGCGATGGTCTTGTAGCCCATTCCAGCCTTGTGTAGGTCTACAATCTTGTCCCTGACATCCTTGGAGAGCTCTTTGGTCTTGGCCATGGTGGAGAGTTTGGAATCTGATTGATTGATTGCTTCTGTGGACAGGTGTCTTTTATACAGGTAAGAAACTGAGATTAGGAGCACTCCCTTTAAGAGTGTGCTCCTAATCTCAGCTCGTTACCTGTATGAAAGACACCTGGGAGCCAGAAATCTTTCTGATTGAGAGGGGGTCAAATATTTATTTCCCTCATTAAAATGCAAATCAATTTATAACATTTTTGACATGCGTTTTTCTGGATATTTTTGTTGTTATTCTGTCTCTCACTGTTCAAATAAACCTACCATTAAAATTATAGACTGATCATTTCTTTGTCAGTGGGCAAACGTACAAAATCAGCAGGGGATCAAATACTTTTTTCCCTCACTGTAGATGATAATATATTGATCCACAGTCCTATCTAGAGGATAATATATTGATCCACAGTCCTAACTAGAGGATAATATATTGATCTACAGTCCTAACTAGAGGATAATATATTGATCCAAAGTCCTAACTAGTGGATAATATATTGATCTACAGTCCTAACTAGAGGATAATATATTGATCCACAGTCCTAACTAGAGGATAATATATTGATCCACAGTCCTAACTAGAGGATAATATATTGATCCACAGTCCTATCTAGTGGATAATATATTGATCCATAGTCCTAACTAGATGATAATATATTCATCCAAAGTCCTAACTAGTGGATAATATATTGATCCACAGTCCTAACTAGAGGATAATATATTGATCCATAGTCCTAACTAGATGATAATATATTCATCCAAAGTCCTAACTAGTGGATAATATATTGATCCACAGTCCTAACTAGAGGATAATATATTGATCCACAGTCCTAACTAGATGATAATATATTGATCCACAGTCCTAACTAGAGGATAATATATTGATCCACAGTCCTAACTAGTGGATAATATATTGATCCACAGTCCTAACTAGAGGATAATATATTGATCCACAGTCCTAACTAGATGATAATATATTGATCCATAGTCCTAACTAGAGGATAATATATTGATCTACAGTCCTAACTAGTGGATAATATATTGATCCACAGTCCTAACTAGTGTAACAGTCCTGACCTGTTTTATGTTGTTTTTATGTGTTTTGGTCAGGGCATGTGTTTTGGGTGGGCAGTCTATGTTATCTGTTTCTATGTTGTTTTTGGTTTGCCTGGTATGGCTCTTGATTAGAGGCAGGTGGTTTGCGTTTTCCTCTAATCAAGAGTCATATTTAGGTAGGGCATTCTCACTGTTTGTTTGTGGGTGATTGTCTCCTGTGATGTCTTCGTCGTTGTCGATGTGTTTTTCACTTTCGGAGCTGTTTGGCTGTTCGTGTGTTTTGATGTAACGTTCCTGTTCGTGAGTTTACGTTTGTCTATGTAAGTTTATGTTCAGGTTCCGTTCGTTACGTTTTGTTATTTTGTAAGTTTTGAAAGTGTTTTTGTTTTGTTTAGTCGACGTCTTATTTGTAATAAAGATGGCATATTTCCCTGACTCCGCATTTTGGTTAGAAGATCCTTCTCTCCTCACCTCATCTGAGGATGAGGAGAGCGACAGCCATAACAGAATCACCCACCAACAAAATATGACCAAGCGGTATGGGAATGCTCCACGGAGCAATAAGGACTTCTGGACTTGGGAGGAGATCTTGGACGGTAGAGGACCTTGGGCTCAACCAGGGGAATATCGCCGTCCAAAGGAGGAATTGGAAGCAGCGAAGGCTGAGCGGCGCTGGTATGAGGAGGCAGCGCGACGACGCGGTTGGGAGCCCGTGAGTAAGACCCAAAAATTTCTTGGGGGGGGGCACACGAGGAGTGTGGCAAAGCCGGGTAGGATACCCGAGCCAACTCCCCGTGCTTACCGTGGAGGTAGAAGGCGTCGTACTGGTAAGAGACCGTGTTATGCGGTAGAGCGCACGGTGTCCCCAGTACGCGTGCTTAGCCCAGTGCGGGCTATTCCACCTTGCCGCACTGGGAGGGCTAGGTTGGGCATCGAGCCGGGTGCCATGAAGCCGGCCCAACGTAGCTGGTCTCCAGTACGTCTCCTCGGGCCGGTGTACATGGCACCAGCCTTACAGGTGGTGTCCCCGGTTCGCCTGCATAGCCCAGTGCGGGCTATTCCACCTCGCCGCACTGGCAGGGCTACGGGGTTCATTCAACCTGGTAGGGTTGGGGAGGCTCGGTGCTCAAGAGCACGTGTCCTCCTTCACGGTCCGGTATACCCGGTGCCACCTCCATGTACCAGTCCTCCGGTGGCAGCCCCCCGTACCAGGCTGTCTCTCCGGGTTCTCTCTCCTGCTGTTTCCTCCTCTCCAGCGCAGCCGGTGCCTAGACCACGCACCAGGCTGTCTCTCCTTCTCCTCCCTACAGAGCTATCTGTCTCCCCAGCGCCATCTGAGCCATCTGTCTCCCCAGCGCCATCTGAGCCATCCGTCTCTCCAGCGCCATCTGAGCCATCCGTCTCTCCAGCGCCATCTGAGCCATCCGTCTCTCCAGCGCCATCTGAGCCATCCGTCTCTCCAGCGCCATCTGAGCCATCCGTCTCCCCAGCGCCGTCTGAGCCATCCGTCTGCCATGAGCCTGCAAAGCCGCCCGTCTGCCATGAGCCTGCAAAGCCGCCCGTCTGCCATGAGCCTACAGAGCCATCCGCCAGACAGGAGCCGCTAGAGCCGTCAGCCAGACAGGAGCCGCTAGAGCCGTCAGCCAGACAGGATCTGCCAGAGCCGCTAACCAGACAGGATCTGCCAGAGCCGCCAACCAGACAGGATCTGCCAGAGCCGCCAACCAGACAGGATCTGCCAGAGCCGCCAACCAGACAGGATCTGCCAGAGCCGCCAACCAGACAGGATCTGCCAGAGCCGCCAACCAGACAGGATCTGCCAGAGCCGCCAGCGAGCCAGAGAGCCATGAGCAGCCAGAGCCGTCAGAGAGCCATGAGCAGCCAGAGCCGTCAGAGAGCCATGAGCAGCCAGAGCCGTCAGAGCGCCATGAGCGTCGAGAGCCGTCAGCCTGCCATGAGCGTCGAGAGCCGTCTGCCTGCCATGAGCGTCGAGAGCCGTCAGCCTGCCATGAGCGTCGAGAGCCTTCAGCCTGCCATGAGCGTAGAGAGCCGTCAGTCTGCCATGAGCGTCGAGAGCCGTCAGCCTGCATGGACCTGCCAGAGCCGTCCAAACAGGACCTGCCAGAGTCCTTCAGCCGGGATCTGCCCCTTGTCCCGGTGCTGCCCCTTGTCCCGGTGCTGCCCCTTGTCCCGGTGCTGCCCCTTGTCCCGGTGCTGCCCCTTGTCCCGGTGCTGCCCCTTGTCCCGGTGCTGCCCCTTGTCCCGGTGCTGCCCCTTATTCCGGTGATGGTCCTTATCCAGGTGCTGCCCCTTGTTCTAGTGCTGCCCCTTGTCCCGGTGCTACCCCTTGTCCCGGTGCTGCCCCTTGTCCCGGTGCTAGCTGTTTATTTAGGGGAAGGTAGTGTTAGGGTGGTCATTAGAAGGGGTAGACAGAAGAGGGGAGTGACTATGGTGGTATGGGGACAGCGTCCTGAGCCGGAACCACCACCGTGGTCAACTGCCCACCCGGACCCTCCCCTGGACTTTGTGCTTGTGCGCTCGGCGTGCGCATCTTGAGGGGGGGGTACTGTAACAGTCCTGACCTGTTTTATGTTGTTTTTATGTGTTTTGGTCAGGGCATGTGTTTTGGGTGGGCAGTCTATGTTATCTGTTTCTATGTTGTTTTTGGTTTGCCTGGTATGGCTCTTGATTAGAGGCAGGTGGTTTGCGTTTTCCTCTAATCAAGAGTCATATTTAGGTAGGGCATTCTCACTGTTTGTTTGTGGGTGATTGTCTCCTGTGATGTCTTCGTCGTTGTCGATGTGTTTTTCACTTTCGGAGCTGTTTGGCTGTTCGTGTGTTTTGATGTAACGTTCCTGTTCGTGAGTTTACGTTTGTCTATGTAAGTTTATGTTCAGGTTCCGTTCGTTACGTTTTGTTATTTTGTAAGTTTTGAAAGTGTTTTTGTTTTGTTTAGTCGACGTCTTATTTGTAATAAAGATGGCATATTTCCCTGACTCCGCATTTTGGTTAGAAGATCCTTCTCTCCTCACCTCATCTGAGGATGAGGAGAGCGACAGCCTTAACAACTAGAGGATAATATATTGATCCACAGTCCTAACTAGATGATAATATATTGATCCACAGTCCTAACTAGAGGATAATATATTGATCCACAGTCCTAACTAGTGGATAATATATTGATCCACAGTCCTAACTAGAGGATAATATATTGATCCACAGTCCTAACTAGAGGATAATATATTGATCCACAGTCCTAGGTAGAGGATAATATATTGATCCACAGTCCTAACTAGATGATAATATATTGATCCACAGTCCTAACTAGTGGATAATATATTGATCCACAGTCCTAACTAGAGGATAATATATTGATCCACAGTCCTAACTAGAGGATAATATATTGATCCATAGTCCTAACTAGAGGATAATATATTGATCTACAGTCCTAACTAGTGGATAATATATTGATCCACAGTCCTAACTAGAGGATAATATATTGATCCACAGTCCTAACTAGTGGATAATATATTGATCCACAGTCCTAACTAGTGGATAATATATTGATCCACAGTCCTAACTAGTAGATAATATATTGATCTACAGTCCTAACTAGATGATAATATATTGATCCACAGTCCTAACTAGTGGATAATATATTGATCCACAGTCCTAACTAGAGGATAATATATTGATCCACAGTCCTAACTAGAGGATAATATATTGATCCATAGTCCTAACTAGAGGATAATATATTGATCTACAGTCCTAACTAGTGGATAATATATTGATCCACAGTCCTAACTAGAGGATAATATATTGATCCACAGTCCTAACTAGTGGATAATATATTGATCCACAGTCCTAACTAGTGGATAATATATTGATCCACAGTCCTAACTAGTGGATAATATATTGATCCACAGTCCTAACTAGAGGATAATATATTGATCCATAGTCCTAACTAGATGATAATATATTCATCCAAAGTCCTAACTAGTGGATAATATATTGATCCACAGTCCTAACTAGAGGATAATATATTGATCCACAGTCCTAACTAGATGATAATATATTGATCCACAGTCCTAACTAGAGGATAATATATTGATCCACAGTCCTAACTAGTGGATAATATATTGATCCACAGTCCTAACTAGAGGATAATATATTGATCCACAGTCCTAACTAGATGATAATATATTGATCCATATTCCTAACTAGAGGATAATATATTGATCTACAGTCCTAACTAGTGGATAATATATTGATCCACAGTCCTAACTAGAGGATAATATATTGATCCACAGTCCTAACTAGATGATAATATATTGATCCACAGTCCTAACTAGAGGATAATATATTGATCCACAGTCCTAACTAGTGGATAATATATTGATCCACAGTCCTAACTAGAGGATAATATATTGATCCACAGTCCTAACTAGAGGATAATATATTGATCCACAGTCCTAACTAGTGGATAATATATTGATCCACAGTCCTAACTAGAGGATAATATATTGATCCACAGTCCTAACTAGAGGATAATATATTGATCCACAGTCCTAACTAGTGGATAATATATTGATCCACAGTCCTAACTAGAGGATAATATATTGATCCACAGTCCTAACTAGTGGATAATATATTGATCCACAGTCCTAACTAGTGGATAATATATTGATCCACAGTCCTAACTAGTAGATAATATATTGATCCACAGTCCTAACTAGTGGATAATATATTGATCCACAGTCCTAACTAGTGGATAATATATTGATCTACAGTCCTAACTAGATGATAATATATTGATCCACAGTCCTAACTAGTGGATAATATATTGATCCACAGTCCTAACTAGAGGATAATATATTGATCCACAGTCCTAACTAGAGGATAATATATTGATCCATAGTCCTAACTAGAGGATAATATATTGATCTACAGTCCTAACTAGTGGATAATATATTGATCCACAGTCCTAACTAGTGGATAATATATTGATCCACAGTCCTAACTAGTGGATAATATATTGATCCACAGTCCTAACTAGTGGATAATATATTGATCCACAGTCCTAACTAGAGGATAATATATTGATCCACAGTCCTAACTAGAGGATAATATATTGATCCACAGTCCTAACTAGTGGATAATATATTGATCCACAGTCCTAACTAGAGGATAATATATTGATCCACAGTCCTAACTAGTGGATAATATATTGATCCACAGTCCTAACTAGTGGATAATATATTGATCCACAGTCCTAACTAGAGGATAATATATTGATCCACAGTCCTAACTAGAGGATAATATATTGATCCACAGTCCTAACTAGTGGATAATATATTGATCCACAGTCCTAACTAGATGATAATATATTGATCCACAGTCCTAACTAGAGGATAATATATTGATCCACAGTCCTAACTAGTGGATAATATATTGATCCACAGTCCTAACTAGAGGACAATATATTGATCCACAGTCCTAACTAGAGGATAATATATTGATCCACAGTCCTAACTAGAGGATAATATATTGATCCACAGTCCTAACTAGATGATAATATATTGATCCACAGTCCTAACTAGATGATAATATATTGATCCACAGTCCTAACTAGAGGATAATATATTGATCCACAGTCCTAACTAGATGATAATATATTGATCCACAACCCACCTATTCCTCTCCTCTCCTCAACCCACCTATTCCTCTCCTCAACCCACCTATTCCTCTCCTCAAACAACCTATTCCTCTCCTCTCCTCAACCCACCTATTCCTCTCCTCAACCCACCTATTCCTCTCCTCAACCCACCTATTCCTCTCCTCAACCCACCTATTCCTCTCCTCAACCCACCTATTCCTCTCCTCAACCCACCTATTCCTCTCCTCTCCTCAACCCACCTATTCCTCTCCTCAACCCACCTATTCCTCTCCTCAAACAACCTATTCCTCTCCTCTCCTCAACCCACCTATTCCTCTCCTCAACCCACCTATTCCTCTCCTCAACCCACCTATTCCTCTCCTCAACCCACCTATTCCTCTCCTCAACCCACCTATTCCTCTCCTCAACCCACCTATTCCTCTCCTCAAACAACCTATTCCTCTCCTCTCCTCAACCCACCTATTCTTCTCCTCAACCCACCTATTCCTCTCCTCTCCTCAACCCACCTATTCCACACTTCTACTCTCTCTACTTGTAATATAATAGAGTGCAAGGCCTCTGTGCTTTACAGGCCAGAGGTCTGGGGGGGGGGGGGGATAGCATCCTGATCCTGTCAATTACACACACCTCAATGTGTCCCAAATGGCACCCTATTCCCTACATAGTGACCTTTGGCTCTCGTACCCTATTCCCTACATAGTGACTCTGGTAAGAAGTATTGCATAGGATGTCATTTCAGACTTCCCTGTTCCCTCTCATCCTGAAGGGAACTTCCTCGATGGACATTCCACATTCCAGCTCTCCGGCGTTTTCCCGCTCTCTGTCTGAAGTACCTAGAGACCAGTGCCTTCTTCTGTCTCCTCTTCAAGTGCACCCTATTCCCTATATGGTGCACTACTTCTGACCAATAGAGCACTACGTAGGGCCAATAGAGCACTACGTAGAGCCAATAGAGCACTACGTAGGGCCAATAGAGCACTACGTAGGGCCAATAGAGCACTACGTAGGGCCAATAGAGCACTATGTAGGGCCAATAGAGCACTATGTAGGGCCAATAGAGCACTACGTAGGGAATAGGTTGCCATTTGGGATGTGATCTGGGGCCCTGGACTGGGGCCCAGTTTGTACAGCACTTCCAACCCCAGAATTGTGGGTTCAACTCCTGCCCACTCATACAACAATGTATGAACACATGACTGTAAGTAGCTATGGATACAGTGTCTGCTATATAAGGGGTCTTCCTTCCTTCCTGTTGGTGTGAGGCATTATGGGTAATGGGTTTGGAGAAGTGGCCACATGCTGCTGTTTCCACAAGGTGACGGAGGGAGAGTCAAGTGGAGGGGGAGTCAAGTGGAGGGGGAGTCATGAGGAGGGGGAGTCATGAGGAGGGGGAGTCATGAGGAGGGAGAGTCATGAGGAGGGAGAGTCATGAGGAGGGAGAGTCATGAGGAGGGGGAGTCATGAGGAGGGTGAGTCATGAGGAGGGGGAGTCGTGAGGAGGGGGAGTCATGAGGAGGGGGAGTCATGAGGAGGAGGAGTCATGAGGAGGGAGAGTCATGAGGAGGGAGAGTCATGAGGAGGGAGAGTCATGAGGAGCGAGAGTCATGAGGAGGGGGAGTCATGAGGAGGGAGAGTCATGAGGAGGGGGAGTCATGAGGAGGGAGAGTCATGAGGAGGGGAAGTCATGAGGAACCACTGGGAGTCTGTCCTGAGGAACCACTGGGAGTCTGGACTGCATCATGTTATCTCCCCTCTCATACTGACTCTAGTCTGTCCTGAGGAACCACTGGGAGTCTGTCCTGAGGAACCACTGGGAGTCTGTCCTGAGGAACCACTGGGAGTCTGGACTGTATCATGTTATCTCCCCTCTCATACTGACTCTAGTCTGTCCTGAGGAACCACTGGGAGTCTGTCCTGAGGAACCACTGGGAGTCTGTCCTGAGGAACCACTGGGAGTCTGTCCTGAGGAACCACTGGGAGCCTGTCCTGAGGAACCACTGGGAGTCTGGACTGCATCATGTTATCTCCTCTCTCATACTGACTCTAGTCTGTCCTGAGGAACCACTGGGAGTCTGTCCTGAGGAACCACTGGGAGTCTGGACTGTATCATGTTATCTCCTCTCTCATACTGACTCTAGTCTGTCCTGAGGAACCACTGGGAGTCTGGACTGTATCATGTTATCTCCCCTCTCATACTGACTCTAGTCTGTCCTGAGGAACCACTGGGAGTCTGTCCTGAGGAACCACTGGGAGTCTGGACTGTATCATGTTATCTCCTCTCTCATACTGACTCTAGTCTGTCCTGAGGAACCACTGGGAGTCTGGACTGTATCATGTTATCTCCCCTCTCATACTGACTCTAGTCTGTCCTGAGGAACCACTGGGAGTCTGGACTGTATCATGTTATCTCCCCTCTCATACTGACTTTTGGACTTTTGGACTTCCGGCGCCGAACAGGATGGCTGCCTCGCTTCGCGTTCCTTGGAAAATATGCAGTATTTTGTTTTTCTATGTGTTATTTCTTACATTGGTACCCCGGGTGATCTTAAGTTTCATTACATACAGCCGGGAGGAACTACTGAATATACGATTAACGTCAACTAACCACCCTTCCTACCAGGAATATGACTTTCCCGAAACGGATCCAGTGTCTTGCCTTCCACCCAATACAATGGACCTGATCCCAGCCGGCGAAGCTACACGACGCCGAAAAAGGGGCAAACGTAGCGGTCTCCTGGTCAGGCTTCGGAGACGAGCACATCGCGCTCCACTCCCTAGCATACTACTCGCCAATGTCCAGTCTCTTGAGAATAAGGTCGATGAAATCCGAGCACGGGTAACATTCGAGAGAGACATCAGGGATTGCAACGTGCTCTGCTTCACGGAAACATGGCTAACTGAAAAGACGCTAACGGAGTCGGTGCAGCCAGCTGGTTTCTTCACGCATCGCGCAGACAGAAACATACATCTTTCTGGTAAGAAGAGGGGCGGGGGGGTATGCCTCATGATTAACGAGACGTGGTGTGACCATCATAACAACACTCAGGAACTAAAGTCATTCTGTTCACCTGATCTAGAACTCCTCACAATCAAATGTAGACCGCATTATCTACCAAGGGAATTCACTTCGGTCATAATCACAGCCGTATATATTCCCCCCCAAGCAGACACATCGATGGCCCTGAACGAACTCTATCTGACTCTCTGTAAACTGGAAACCACACACCCTGAGGCTGCATTCATCGTAGCTGGGGATTTTAACAAGGCTAATCTAAAAACAAAACTCCCTAAATTCTATCAGCACATCGATTGTCCGACCAGGGCTGGCAGAACTCTGGACCATTGTTATACTAACTTCCGCGACGCATATAAGGCCCTCCCCCGCCCTCCTTTCGGAAAAGCTGACCACGACTCCATTTTGTTGATTCCAGCCTACAAACAGAAATTAAAACTACAAGCTCCCGCGCTCAGGTCTGTTCAACGCTGGTCCGACCAATCTGAATCCACGCTTCAAGACTGCTTTGATCACGCGGATTGGAATATGTTCCGCACGGCGTCCAACAACAACAATGATGAATATGCAGATTCGGTGAGCGAGTTCATTAGGAAGTGCATTGACGATGTCGTACCCAGAGCAACGATTAAAACATTCCCAAACCAGAAACCGTGGATTAACGGCAGCATTCGCGTGAAACTGAAAGCGCGAACCACTGCTTTTAACCAGGGCAAGGTGACCGGAAACATGACCGAATACACACAGTGTAGCTATTCTCTCCGCAAGGCTATCAAACAGGCTAAGTCCCAGTACAGAGACAAAATTGAATCGCAATTCAACAGCTCAGACACAAGGGGTATGTGGCAGGGTCTACAGTCTATCACGGATTACAAAAAGAAAAGCAGCCCCGTCGCGGATCAGGATGTCTTGCTCCCAGACAGGCTAAATACCTTTTTTGCCCGCTTTGAGGATAATACAGTGCCACTGACACGGCCCACTACCAAAACCTGCGGGCTCTCCTTCACTGCAGCCGAGGTGAGTAAAACATTTAAACGTGTTAACCCTCGCAAGGCTGCAGGCCCAGACGGCATTCCCAGCCGCGTCCTCAGAGCATGCGCAGACCAGCTGGCTGGTGTGTTTACGGACATATTCAATCAATCCTTAGCCCAGTCTGCTGTTCCCACATGCTTCAAGAGGGCCACCATTGTTCCTGTTCCCAAGAAAGCTAAGGTAACTGAGCTAAACGACTACCGCCCCGTAGCACTCACTTCCGTCATCATGAAGTGCTTTGAGAGACTAGTCAAGGACCATATCACCTCCACCCTACCGGACACCCTAGACCCACTCCAATTTGCTTACCGACCCAATAGGTCCACAGACGACGCAATCGCAACCACACTGCACACTGCCCTAACCCATCTGGACAAGAGGAATACCTATGTGAGAATGCTGTTCATCGACTACAGCTCAGCATTTAACACCATAGTACCCTCCAAACTCGTCATCAAGCTCGAGACCCTGGGCCTCGACCCCGCCCTGTGCAACTGGGTCCTGGACTTCCTGACGGGCCGCCCCCAGGTGGTGAGGGTAGGTAACAACATCTCCACCCCGCTGATCCTCAACACTGGGGCCCCACAAGGGTGCGTTCTGAGCCCTCTCCTGTACTCCCTGTTCACCCACGACTGCGTGGCCATGCACGCCTCCAACTCAATCATCAAGTTTGCGGACGACACTACAGTGGTAGGCTTGATTACCAACAACGACGAGACGGCCTACAGGGAGGAGGTGAGGGCCCTCGGAGTGTGGTGTCAGGAAAATAACCTCACACTCAACGTCAACAAAACAAAGGAGATGATTGTGGACTTCAGGAAACAGCAGAGGGAGCTCCCCCCTATCCACATCGACGGGTCAGTAGTGGAGAAGGTGGAAAGTTTTAAGTTCCTCGGTGTACACATCACGGACAAACTGAATTGGTCCACCCACACAGACAGCGTTGTGAAGAAGGCGCAGCAGCGCCTCTTCAACCTCAGGAGGCTGAAGAAATTCGGCTTGTCACCAAAAGCACTCACAAACTTCTACAGATGCACAATCGAGAGCATCCTGTCGGGCTGTATCACCGCCTGGTACGGCAACTGCTCCGCACACAACCGTAAGGCTCTCCAGAGGGTAGTGAGGTCGGCAGAACGCATCACCCGGGGCAAACTACCTGCCCTCCAGGACACCTACACCACCCGATGTCACAGGAAGGCCATAAAGATCATCAAGGACAACAACCACCCAAGCCACTACCTGTTCACCCCGCTATCATCCAGAAGGCGAGGTCAGTACAGGTGCATCCAAGCAGGGACCGAGAGACTGAAAAACAGCTTCTATCTCAAGGCCATCAGACTGTTAAACAGCCACCACTAACATTTAGCGGCCGCTGCCAACAAACTGACTCAGCTCCAGCCACCTTAAAAATGGGAATTGATGGAAATTATGTAAAAATGTACCACCAGCCACTTTAAACAATGCCACCTAATATAATGTTTACATACCCTACATTACACATCTCTTATGTATATGTATATACTGTACTCTATATCATCTACTGCATCTTGCCATCTTATGTAATACATGGACCACTAGCCACTTTAAACTATGCCACTTTATGTTTACATACCCTACAGTACTCATCTCATAGGTATATACCGTACTCTATACCATCTACTGCACCTTGCCTATGCCGTCTGTACCATCACTCATTCATATATCTTTATGTACATATTCTTTATCCCTTTACACTTGCGTGTATAAGGTAGTAGTTGCGGAATTGTTAGGTTAGATTACTTGTTGTTATTACTGCATTGTCGGAACTAGAAGCACAAGCATTTCGCTACACTCGCATTAACATCTGCTAACCATGTGTATGTGACTAATAAATTTGATTTGATTTGATTTGATTTGACTCTAGTCTGTCCTGAGGAACCACTGGGAGTCTGTCCTGAGGAACCACTGGGAGTCTGTCCTGAGGAACCACTGGGAGTCTGGACTGTATCATGTTATCTCCTCTCTCATACTGACTCTAGTCTGTCCTGAGGAACCACTGGGAGTCTGGACTGCATCATGTTATCTCCCCTCTCATACTGACTCTAGTCTGTCCTGAGGAACCACTGGGAGTCTGGACTGTATCATGTTATCTCCCCTCTCATACTGACTCTAGTCTGTCCTGAGGAACCACTGGGAGTCTGTCCTGAGGAACCACTGGGAGTCTGGACTGTGTCATGTTATCTCCCCTCTCATACTGACTCTAGTCTGTCCTGAGGAACCACTGGGAGTCTGTCCTGAGAAACCACTGGGAGTCTGGACTTTGTCATGTTATCTCCCCTCTCATACTGACTCTAGTCTGTCCTGAGGAACCACTGGGAGTCTGTCCTGAGGAACCACTGGGAGTCTGGACTGTATCATGTTATCTCCTCTCTCATACTGACTCTAGTCTGTCCTGAGGAACCACTGGGAGTCTGGACTGTATCATGTTATCTCCCCTCTCATACTGACTCTAGTCTGTCCTGAGGAACCACTGGGAGTCTGGACTGTGTCATGTTATCTCCCCTCTCATACTGACTCTAGTCTGTCATGAGGACCCACTGGGAGTCTGTCCTGAGGAACCACTGGGAGTCTGTCCTGAGGAACCACTGGGAGTCTGGACTGTACCATGTTATCTCCTCTCTCATACTGACTCTAGTCTGTCCTGAGGAACCACTGGGAGTCTGGACTGTATCATGTTATCTCCTCTCTCATACTGACTCTAGTCTGTCCTGAGGAACCACTGGGAGTCTGGACTGTATCATGTTATCTCCTCTCTCATACTGACTCTAGTCTGTCCTGAGGAACCACTGGGAGTCTGGACTGTATCATGTTATCTCCTCTCTCATACTGACTCTAGTCTGTCCTGAGGAACCACTGGGAGTCTGTCCTGAGGAACCGCTGGGAGTCTGTCCTGAGGAACCACTGGGAGTCTGGACTGTATCATGTTATCTCCTATCTCATACTGACTCTAGTCTGTCCTGAGGAACCACTGGGAGTCTGGACTGTATCATGTTATCTCCTCTCTCATACTGACTCTAGTCTGTCCTGAGGAACCACTGGGAGTCTGTCCTGAGGAACCACTGGGAGTCTGTCCTGAGGAACCACTGGGAGTCTGTCCTGAGGAACCACTGGGAGTCTGTCCTGAGGAACCACTGGGAGTCTGGACTGAGGAACCACTGGGAGTCTGTCCTGAGGAACCACTGGGAGTCTGTCCTGAGGAACCACTGGGAGTCTGTCCTGAGGAACCACTGGGAGTCTGTCCTGAGGAACCACTAGGAGTCTGTCCTGAGGAACCGCTGGGAGTCTGTCCTGAGGAACCACTGGGAGTCTGGACTGTACCATGTTATCTCCTCTCTCATACTGACTCTAGTCTGTCCTGAGGAACCACTGGGAGTCTGGACTGTATCATGTTATCTCCCCTCTCATACTGACTCTAGTCTGTCCTGAGGAACCACTGGGAGTCTGGACTGTATCATGTTATCTCCCCTCTCATACTGACTCTAGTCTGTCCTGAGGAACCAATGGGAGTCTGGACTGTATCATGTTATCTCCTCTCTCATACTGACTCTAGTCTGTCCTGAGGAACCACTGGGAGTCTGGACTGCATCATGTTATCTCCTCTCATGCTGCACTGAAAATAACACACTTGAATAACGGCATGTAGAAATGTTGAAACTGTTCATTACTGTTCGCAAAACAATGTCCTACAGGCTAGAACCCTTTACAATGCAAGAAGATACCGGTATCTTCCATCTTTGTAGGATAACTTTCCTAGCTAGCTGACAGCTGAAGCTAACATTAATTCATAACACAAAATATGCTGATGTCAAAGGTGATTGTCAACTAAAACCATAGCTAGTTGTTACCAAAAACTTTATTCATTCACTTTTACAGTATATAATAAGCCACTTCTATATAATAAGCTACTTCTATATAATAAGCTACTCCTATATAATAAGCCACTTCTATATAATAAGCCACTTCTATATAATAAGCCACTTCTATATAATAAGCCACTTCTATATAATAAGTTACTTCTATATAATACGTTACTTCTATATAATAAGTTACTTCTATATAATAAGCCACTTCTATATAATAAGCTACTCCTATATAATAAGCCACTTCTATATAATAAGCCACTTCTATATAATAAGCCACTTCTATATAATAAGCTACTCCTATATAATAAGCCACTTCTATATAATAAGCTACTTCTATATAATAAGCCACTTCTATATAATAAGTTACTTCTATATAATACGTTACTTCTATATAATAAGCCACTTCTATATAATAAGCCAGTTCTATATAATAAGCCACTTCTATATAATAAGCTACTCCTATATAATAAGCCACTTCTATATAATAAGCTACTTCTATATAATAAGCCACTTCTATATAATAAGCCACTTCTATATAATAAGCCACTTCTATATAATACGCTACTTCTATGCAAATGTTGTTAATTAGTACAATAAAATAAGTTCTAAATGGAAGGGAAACAGTGTCATCTGCAGCCCCATGAAATCAGCCAAAACCAGCTCAACTCAATGTGTAACGCTCTGGGTGTCGGGGGTGTGAAGTCAGGCGCAGGAACAACAGAGAGTTCAATATAGTGCTTTTAATGCACACACGGTAAACAACGGCCCCACGAAAACACTGAGTGTACAAACAAATGCCCCATACACGGGGGACAAAAACCCAGTCCAAATACACTCTATGAACGAAACAAACAATACGTTCGTCTACTCCCGAATCCCAATGAACAACTGAATCAATCCCGCACAAAGAAACGTACGGGCTGGCTGACTAATAAAGCCCAACTAATTATAATCACCTCCACACAGGTGTAACAAATAAACACATAAGGAGGGGGAGGAAAAAGAGTCAGTGGCAGCTAGTAGGCCGGCGACGACGACCGCCGAGCGCCACCCGAACGGGAAGGGGAGTCACCTTCGGTCGGAGTCGTGACACAATGCATGACTCACTCCTATTGAATATTATTATATATTCACCTGTATTGTGACTAGACCTATTGAATAATATGTACTCACCTGTATTGTGACTAGACCTATTGAATAATATATATTACCTTTATTGTAACTAGACCTATTGAATAATATATATTACCTGTATTGTGACTAGACCTATTGAATAATATATATTACCTGTATTGTAACTAGACCTATTGAATAATATATATTACCTGTATTGTAACTAGACCTATTGAATAATATATATTACCTGTATTGTGACGAGACCTATTGAATAATATATATTCACCTGTATTGTAACTAGACTACATCTTGATTCACCCAGTTTATCAATAGAGATTTACCTTTCAAATAAATGATTACCATGATGTTGTTATGTAGTTATATTGGTAAAACAGTCAAATAGATTGTATAATTGATTCATTAATGCGTACATGGCTGTGTGTGAAATGACAAGACAAAATGTCACTTCATTCCAGCTTTCCTCCGCAACCGACTGAAACGAGCTGCAAAACTGACACATTCATCCTACCAGACTCCTTCTAGACCGTATTAACTGATCTGCTATCCGATCAATGTATCTGCCGATCGATGTATCTGCCGATCGTCACGTCTGCTGTGTTGCCTTGGACTCGTCTGTTCTAATCCCACTGCTAATATTTGTCACTGTTGTATATTGGATGTAATTTGTGCCTTTCCTCGGTGTAGTGCGTTTCATATATTTGAGTGGTTTTGTGTGTTGTCCTGTTCACTGTTGCAACGCTATGCCTCATGGTCAGGTCATTATTGTAAATGACTTTTGACTTTGTGGTTTTAAATAAAAATGGAGAACTAAAGATCTGTCTGGATCAAGTGGCATTCTGCGACATGGTATCGTTTTGGTATAGTTTTGGTTTCGTTTTCGTATGGTTTTGGTTTCGTTTTCGTATAGTTTTGGTTTCGTTTTCGTATGGTTTTGGTTTCGTTTTCGTATAGTTTTGGTTTCATTTTGGTATCGTTTTGGTTTCATTTTGGTATCGTTAAGGTTTCATTTTGGTATCGTTAAGGTTTCATTTCGGTATCGTTTTGGTATCGTTTTGGTATCGTTAAGGTTTCATTTTGGTATCGTTAAGGTTTCATTTTGGTATCGTTTTGGTTTCATTTTGGTATCGTTAAGGTTTCATTTTGGTATCGTTTTGGTTTCATTTTGGTATCGTTAAGGTTTCATTTTGGTATCGTTAAGGTTTCATTTTGGTATCGTTTTGGTTTCATTTTGGTATCGTTGAGGTTTCATTTTGGTATCGTTAAGGTTTCATTTTGGTATCGTTTTGGTTTCATTTTGGTATCGTTACGGTTTCATTTTGGTATCGTTTTGGTTTCATTTCGGTATCGTTTTGGTTTCATTTCGGTATCGTTTTGGTTTCATTTCGGTATCGTTTTGGTTTCATTTCGGTATCATTTTGGTTTCATTTTGGTATCGTTAAGGTTTCATTTTGGTATCGTTTTGGTTTCATTTTGGTATCGTTACGGTTTCATTTTGGTATCGTTACGGTTTCATTTCGGTATCGTTTTGGTTTCATTTTGGTATCGTTACGGTTTCATTTTGGTATCATTTTGGTATCGTTTTGGTTTCATTTTGGTATCATTTTGGTTTCGTTTTGGTTTCATTTTGGTATCGTTTTGGTTTCATTTTGGTATCGTTTTGGTTTCATTTTGGTATCGTTACGGTTTCATTTTGGTATCGTTACGGTTTCATTTCGGTATTGTTTTGGTTTCATTTTGGTATCGTTTTGGTTTCATTTTGGTATCGTTACGGTTTCATTTTGGTATCGTTACGGTTTCATTTTGGTATCGTTACGGTTTTATTTCGGTATCGTTTTGGTTTCATTTTGGTATCGTTTTGGTTTCATTTTGGTATCGTTACGGTTTCATTTCGGTATCGTTTTGGTATCGTTACGGTACACACACACACACACACACACACACACACACACACACACACACACACACACACACACACACACACACACACACACACACACACACACACACACACACACACACACATACACACACACACACACACACACACACACAGGAGAGATTTCCACTCATCCTCTGTATGAAAAATGTCTCTGACTCAGAGAGAGGGGTAGAGATCTGGCCAGGGAGAGATAGAGGGGTAGAGATCTGGCCAGGGAGAGAGAGAGAGAGAGAGAGAGAGAGAGGTCTGGCCAGGGAGAGAGAGAGAGGTAGAGATCTGGCCAGGAAGAGAGAGAGAGGTAGAGATCTGGCCAGGAAGAGAGAGAGAGGTAGAGATCTGGCCAGGGAGAGAGAGAGAGGTAGAGATCTGGCCAGGGAGAGAGAGAGAGAAAGAGGTAGAGGTCTGGCCAGGGAGAGAGAGAGAGGCAGAGATCTGGCCAGGGAGACAGAGAGAGGCAGAGATCTGGCCAGGGAAAGAGAGAGTAGAGATCTGGCCAGGGAGACAGAGGGGTAGAGATCTGGCCAGGGAGAGATAGAGGGGTAGAGATCTGGCCAGGTAGAGAGAGAGAGGTAGAGATCTGGCCAGGTAGAGAGAGAGAGGTAGAGATCTGGCCAGGGAGAGATAGAGGGGTAGAGATCTGGCCAGGGAGAGAGAGGGGTAGAGATCTGGCCAGGTAGAGAGAGAGAGGTAGAGATCTGGCCAGGGAGAGAGAGGGGTAGAGATCTGGCCAGGGAGAGATAGAGGGGTAGAGATCTGGCCAGGGAGAGAGAGGGGTAGAGATCTGGCCAGGGAGACAGAGGGGTAGAGATCTGGCCAGGGAGACAGAGAGGGGTAGAAGTCTGGCCAGGGAGAGAGAGAGAGGTAGAAGTCTGGCCAGGGAGAGAGAGAGGACACAGACACACAGACACAGACACAGAGACAGGAACAGACACAGGGACAGACAGACAGACAGACAGACAGACAGACAGACAGACAGACAGACAGACAGACAGACAGACAGACAGACAGACAGACAGACAGACATCTAGGACACATCTGTATAAACACGATATATATTATCAGAGCTGACTAGGACACATTTGTCTCCTTACAAATTTTCTTCTCACACATCTGTTTTCTTTAAGAGAAATATTTACCTTCTCCGCTTTACTACGTCAACACGACCTTCTCTGCTTTACTACGTCAACACGACCTTCTCTGCTTTACTACGTCAACACGACCTTCTCTGCTTTACTACGTCAACACGACCTTCTCTGCTTTACTACGTCAACACGACCTTCTCTACTTTACTACGTCAACACGACCTTCTCTGCTTTACTACGTCAACACGACCTTCTCTGCTTTACTACGTCAACACGACCTTCTCTGCTTTACTACGTCAACACGACCTTCTCTGCTTTACTACGTCAACACGACCTTCTCTGCTTTACTACGTCAACACGACCTTCTCTGCTTTACTACGTCAACACGACCTTCTCTGCTTTACTACGTCAACACGACCTCTCTCTCTCTCTCTCTCTCTCTCTCTCTCTCTCTCTCTCTCTCTCTCTCTCTCTCTCTCTCTCTCCAAACCCAAATAACCAGATATTGAGGTGACTCATGGTCCAAATTGCATTCCTCTCTTCCTCCCACCACTATTTCACACTCCCCCTCTCCATCCTCCCTCTCTTTCTCTCCCTCTCCATTTTCCCATCACCCAAAGGGTCCTGGGAAAGCTGTGATATCATCAGCAGTCCCTCTCGGGAACCCCTCCAAGCCAATGAGCAGCCAGAGCCAGGACAGGCATTTCCTGCCCTAACTCATCCAATCTTTAAATATGTGACATCAAAACCTTTATTAGGCTTGGCTGGTCTATAATATCCTACTCACAGCGTGTCTACAGGGATTACACAATACTAAGATAATACGCTATTCTTTAAGTACTTTTGCATTTTTTTTATGTACATTTTTATGATAGGCCTGTAATTACTGTCTACTTCATCTCCTTCTTCCATCTCTGTAGAGGATGATGTGTTCAGTGACATAGCATCATGTCTTTATGGATGAGAACCATCTCTGTAGAGGATGATGTGTTCAGTGACATAGCATCATGTCTTTATGGATGAGAACCATCTCTGTAGAGGATGATGTGTTCAGTGACATAGCATCATGTCTTTATGGATGAGAACCATCTCTGTAGAGGATGATGTGTTCAGTGACATGGGATCATGTCTTTATGGATGAGATTCATCTCTGTAGAGGATGATGTGTTCAGTGACATAGCATCATGTCTTTATGGATGAGAACCATCTCTGTAGAGGATGATGTGTTCAGTGACATGGGATCATGTCTTTATGGATGAGATCCGTCTCTGTAGAGGATGATGTTGTAATGAAACGGCAGGGGGCAGGTCTCGAACCCTCGACCTTCTAGCCCGAAGTCCAGCGCGCTATCGACTGTGCCGCAAAAGCATGCTCTGTCGGCAGAGTCGATATCCACGCTTATAAACCCTGGGTCGTTACAATATGTTCAGCGACATAGCATCATGCCTACAGTGTCTCAATCAGACTCCTGTATTTAAAAACAAAAATTCTGCTGTAATTAAATCAATACAGATTAAATCAAGAGCCCATGGACACTATTATCTCCCTTCTCCCCATGGACACTATTATCTCCCTTCTCTCCATGGACACTATTATCTCCCTTCTCTCCATGGACACTATTATCTCCCTTCTCTCCATGGACACTATTATCTCCCTTCTCGACATGGACACTATTATCTCCCTTCTCTCCATGGACACTATTATCTCCCTTCTCTCCATGGACACTATTATCTCCCTTCTCCCCATGGACACTATTATCTCCCTTCTCTCCATGGACACTATTATCTCCCTTCTCCCCATGGACACTATTATCTCCCTTCTCTCCATGGACACTATTATCTCCCTTCTCTCCATGGACACTATTATCTCCCTTCTCCCCATGGACACTATTATCTCCCTTCTCGACATGGACACTATTATCTCCCTTCTCGACATGGACACTATTATCTCCCTTATCGACATGGACACTATTATCTCCCTTCTCTCCATGGACACTATTATCTCCCTTCTCCCCATGGACACTATTATCTCCCTTCTCGACATGGACACTATTATCTCCCTTCTCGCCATGGACACTATTATCTCCCTTCTCCCCATGGACACTATTATCTCCCTTCTCCCCATGGACACTATTATCTCCCTTCTCCACGTGGACACTATTATCTCCCTTCTCGACATGGACACTATTATCTCCCTTCTCTCCATGGACACTATTATCTCCCTTCCCCCCATGGACACTATTCTCTCCCTTCTCTCCATGGACACTATTATCTCCCTTCTCCCCATGGACACTATTATCTCCCTTCTCCATGTGGACACTATTATCTCCCTTCTCTCCATGGATACTATTATCTCCCTTCTCCCAATGGACACTATTATTTCCCTTCTCTCCTTGGACACTATTATCTCCCTTCTCTCCATGGACACTATTATCTCCCTTCCCCCCATGGACACTATTATCTCCCTTCTCGACATGGACACTATTATCTCCCTTCTCGCCATGGACACTATTATCTCCCTTCTCCCCATGGACACTATTATCTCCCTTCTCCCCATGGACACTATTATCTCCCTTCTCCACGTGGACACTATTATCTCCCTTCTCGACATGGACACTATTATCTCCCTTCTCTCCATGGACACTATTATCTCCCTTCCCCCCATGGACACTATTCTCTCCCTTCTCTCCATGGACACTATTATCTCCCTTCTCCCCATGGACACTATTATCTCCCTTCTCCACGTGGACACTATTATCTCCCTTCTCTCCATGGATACTATTATCTCCCTTCTCCCAATGGACACTATTATTTCCCTTCTCTCCATGGACACTATTATCTCCCTTCTCTCCATGGACACTATAATCTCCCTTCTCTCCGTGGACACTATTATCTCCCTTCTCTCCATCGACACTATTATCTCCCTTCTCTCCATCGACACTATTATCTCCCTTCTCTCCATCGACACTATTATCTCCCTTCTCCTCATGGACACTATTATCTCCCTTCTCCCCATGGACACTATTATCTCCCTTCTCTCCAATAAAAGTGATGCTCCATAAAGGGATGGACTGGAAATAGCTCCAGCGCGTCTGTCGTTAAACTGCCATCAGGTACCTGAAAATGTGAGCATTACATTGGCAAAGCAGACTGACAATTTCATTTCACAGATTGCAACTTGACAAATGGTTTGGGAATTCAAAATTGCATTTTCCTCCGACTTCTTCCTGGATTTTTTTGGCGCAACAGAGACGGTACTCTGCGTACGGAATCTGTAGCCCACGAATGGACAGAGAAGCGCCATTTGGCCAAGAAGACGAAATCTCCTAACTTTGTTTATGTAATAAATGGAATATAGCCTATACATGTTCCTGCCACCCCTAAAGCGGAACGTTATTTTACGGCAAAGCCTACAACTATATGTGTTCCTTCATCTAAATCAAATCAATATAGACTAGATCATGTTAGACACTTTCCAGAAACCCACAAGGACTTATTCAAATCAAATCAAAGTTTATTGGTCACATACACAGATTAGTTTCATAGCCGCAGGAAGTAGGCTGAATTATCTGAATTAAATTACAAATATGAATTCGTATTTATTATTTTTCACAAAAGTTATGCACAGGGCCATTAATAGTCCTGTATTATAGGATATATCAGTCTGCAGTACCAGCGCAGGCAACAAGATTAGTTCCTCCTATTTGTCTGCCTCTTCAGGCCGCTGCGAATGTCAGGCTCCACTCTGCGAAACACATCGATCTGCAGGTTAAAACATCGTGAGATTGTAGAATCCTAAATGAATAGTGCCGTTTGTTTAGATTTTACAGCGAACTAGCTAAGTCAAATGCTGATATTGACTTTGGTGTTATTGTGTGTAGCTGCGTTTGCTAGGGTTCGGCCAGCCAGCCCATAGGGAGCATTGCATTGTGGGTTTTGTAGTCGACTTGAGCAGCAACATATTTCCAAACCGATTTTCACATGTTGCTACCAACCTTATTATAATAACAAAATGAAACATTTGTTCACATAATACATTGTTCTTCCATTAGTATTATTTAATACTGTAAATAATAGGAATGAGTGGTTTTGGGTGAATTTAGGACCTCATCCTATCCTGGTAATGACCACCTGACTACAGAAAGGATTGCAGAGGATAAAGTTGGATATTGAAAACATTGTTCATGACGTTTCCATGTGTTTCCATAGTCACCAATTAAAGTTCATCTTCAACACATTCTTACATTTATAGATCAAGCAATGGCAAAAGCAATGGCAAAAATAAATCTACAGTTGAAGTAGGAAGTTTACACTTAGGTTGGAGTCATTAAAACGTGTTTGTCAACCACTCCACAAATTTAATGTTAACAAACTATAGTTTTGGCAAGTCGGTTAGGACATCTACTTTGTGCATGACACAAGTCATTTTTCCAACAATTGTTTACAGACAGATTATTTCACTTATAATTCACTGTATCACAATTCCAGTGGGTCAGAAGTTTACATACACTAAGTTGACTGTGCCTTTGAACAGCTTGGAAAATTCCAGAAAATGATGTCATGGCTTTAAAAGCTTCTGATAGGCTAATTGACATAATTTGAGTCAATTGGAGGTGTACCTGTGGATGTATTTCAAGGCCTACCTTCAAACTCAGTGCCACTTTGCTTGACATCATGGGAAAATCAAAAGAAATCAGCCAAGATCTCAGAAAATAAATTGTGGACCTCCACAAGTCTGGTTCGTCCTTGGGAGCAATTTCCAAACGCCTGAAGGTACCACGTTCATCTGTACAAACAATAGTATGCAAGTATAAACACCATGGGACCATGCAGCCGTCATAGCGCTCAGGAAGGAGACGCGTTCTGTCTCCTAGAGATGAACGTACTTTGGTGAGAAAAGTGCAAATCATTCCCAGAACAACAGCAAAGGACATTGTGAAGATGCTGGAGGAAACAGGTACAAAAGTATCTATATCCACAGTCAAACAAGTCCTATATCGGCATAACCTGAAAGGCCGCTCAGCAAGGAAGAAGCCACTGCTCCAAAACCGCCATAAAAAAAGCCAGACTACGGTTTGCAACTGCACATGGGGACAAAGATCATACTTTTTGGAGAAATGTCCTCTGGTCTAATTAAACAAAAATATAACTGTTTGGCCATAATGACCATCGTTATGTTTGGAGGAAAATGGGGGAGGCTTGCAAGCCGAAGAACACCATCCCAACCGTGAAGCATGGTGGTGACAGCATCATGTTGTGGGGGTGCTTTGCTGCAGGAGGGACTGGTGCACTTCACAAAATAGATGGCATCATGAGAACCGAAAAGTATGTGGATATATTGAAGCAACATCTCAAGACATCAGTCAGGAAGTTAAAGCTTGGTTGCAAATGGGTCTTCCAAATGGACAATGACCCCAAGCATGCTTCCAAAGTTGTGGCAAAATGGCTTAAGGACAACAAAGTCAAGGTATTGGAGTGGTCATCACAAAGCCTTCACCTCAATCCTATAGAACATTTGTGGGCAGAACTGAAAAAAGCGTGTGCGAGCAAGGAGGCCTACAAACCTGACTCAGTTACACCAGCTCTGTCAAGAGGAATGGGCCAAAATTCACCAAACTTATTGTGGGAAGCTTGTGGAAGGCTACCTGAAACATTTGACCCAAGTTAAACAGTTTAAAGGCAATGCTACCAAATACTTATTGAGTGTATGTAAACTTCTGACCCACTGGGAATGTGATGAAATAAATAAACAGAACTGTGAAATGTAATGGGCCTGTGAAGTGTAACGGAACTGTGAAGAGTAATGGAACTGTGAAGAGTCATGGAACGGTGAAGTGTAACGGAACTGTGAATAGTAATGGAACTGTGAAGTGTAACGGAACTGTGAAGATAATGGAACTGTGAAGATAATGGAACTGTGAAGTGTAACGGAACTGTGAAGGGTAACGGATTTGTGAAGATAATGGAACTGTGAAGTGTAATGGAACTGTGAAGTGTAACGGAACTGTGAAGATAATGGAACTGTGAAGATAATGGAACTGTGAAGGGTAACGGAACTGTGAAGGGTAACAGAACTGTGAAGATAATGGAACTGTGAAGTGTAATGGAACTGTGAAGGGTAACGGAACTGTGAAAAGTCATGTAACTGTGAAGGGTAACGGAACTGTGAAGGGTAATGGAACTGTGAAGTGTGATGGAACTGTGAAGAGTCATGGAACTGTGAAGTGTGATGGAACTGTGAAGAGTCATGGAACTGTGAAGTGTGATGGAACTGTGAAGAGTCATGGAACTGTGAAGTGTAACGGAACTGTGAAGTGTAACGGAACTGTGAAGAGTAATGGTTCTGATAGCCTACTCTGCTTGCTTTTCCCACTCCAATATCAGTAATGTAACTTATCAACTTTGGCTGTAAAGTCAACATCTTTGACCCAACAACCACACACCATGGCTGAGTCTCTAGTCAAAAGTAATGCACTAAATAGGGAGTAGGGTGCCATTTGGGACTCATTCAGCCGATAGCAGCAGAGCCTGCAGAAATAGATGTCATCGACTTTCCAACAACTGTTTACATGTTGAAGCTGTGCTAATTTCCACTAGTCTCAGTTGTCTTGATGTGAAGTCTCCACAGAGAGACAGATATGGGGCTGTAATGTATCGGTATCTGACCTGGATTAAATGCATGTATAATATATTGGAACTCTGCTTGATTTGGTTTGCCTGGTACAATGAAATATTCAATTAGCAAAACCCTAAACTCAAATCAAGCTCCTCCCCCGAATACTTTAAAGTGTTTGACATATTTGACCCTGTTCTGGTGAGTATTGGAGTGTCTACTGGACAGATAATGACACGCAGCATATCAGACTGGTCTGGTGAGTATTGGAGTGTCTACTAGACAGATAATGACACGCAGCATATCAGACTGGTCCCGGCATTATTTATGTACCATTAATATACAGTCAGACATGTTACATTTCACCTCATCTCTAATGCCATGACTCAGAATAATCTTGGCCACCCATTCAGTAGTCAAGTAACTTGACTCTGGGCGTTTTAAATCAAGTGTCAGATTTCACATAATGTCATAATGTGATGTTGTTAATAAAGTTATTTCCCTTTGATAATCTGATAGGAAGTTATTATGTATAAATCATCTATCTGATCCTATTGCAGTGATCCAGAATACGTGCTGTCCTACATGTGGAGAGGACGCTCAATTGCCATAGGTAGAAAGCAAATAGTTCTAAAAATGTCTCCCGAGTGGTGCAGCAGTCTAAGGCACTACATCTCAATCCTAGAGGTGTCACTACAGATACCCTGGTTCAAATCCAGGCTGTATCACAACCGGCTGTTATTGGCAGTCCTGTAGGGCGGCACATAATTGGCCCAGCGTCATCTGTGTTTGGCTGGTGTAGGCCGTCAATGTAAATAAGAATTTGTTCTTATCTGACTTGCCTAGTTAAATAAAAAAAATAAAAAAATAATTACAAGAGCAGTAGCTCTATGTTTCAACGCTAGGGGGCGCTCACATGCCATGCCTACCAGCAGGAGAGTGAGACAGGACTCAGGAGGAAGTTTACTGTGTTGTTAAACTCTGGTCTTGGAGAGCTACCGGGTTTAGTTCCAGCTCCAGCACTAACCCACCCGATTTTAACTAATTCATTACTCACCAAGACCTTGATTAGTAGAAGCAGGTGTGTTTGTGCTAGGTGGGAACAAAAGCCTGCACACCCCTGTAGAACTGTAGAACCAAGATTTGAAGAACGTTGCCTTGTAGAAGTGAACTACGTCACTAGGTGGATTCCCAAATGGCTAGAAAATAGGTTGGTATTTAGGACACAACCCTCCACTCTCTGACAGATCAGATCTACACTCTGACAGAACAGATCTACACTCTCTGACAGATCAGATCTACACTCTCTGACAGATCAGATCTACACTCTCTGACAGATCAGATCTACACTCTCTGACAGAACAGATCTACACTCTCTGACAGATCAGATCTACACTCTCTGACAGATCAGATCTACACTCTCTGACAGATCAGATCTACACTCTCTGACAGATCAGATCTACACTCTCTGACAGAACAGATCTACACTCTCTGACAGATCAGATCTACACTATCTGACAGATCAGATCTACACTCTCTGACAGAACAACAGTTGGACTACTTCTACACTCTCTGACAGATCAACAGTTGGACTACTCCTACACTCTCTGACAGATCAACAGTTGGACTACTCCTACACTCTCTGACAGATCAGATCTACACTATCTGACATATCAGATCTACACTCTCTGACAGAACAACAGTTGGACTACTCCTACACTCTCTGACAGATCAACAGTTGAACTACTTCTACACTCTCTGACAGATCAACAGTTGAACTACTTCTACACTCTCTGACAGATCAACAGTTGGACTACTCCTACACTCTCTGACAGATCAACAGTTGAACTACTCCTACACTCTCTGACAGATCAGATCTACACTCTCTGACAGATCAACAGTTGAACTACTCCTACACTCTCTGACAGAACAACAGTTGGACTACTTCTACACTCTCTGACAGATCAACAGTTGAACTACTCCTACACTCTCTGACAGATCAGATCTACACTCTCTGACAGATCAACAGTTGAACTACTTCTACACTCTCTGACAGATCAACAGTTGAACTACTCCTACACTCTCTGACAGATCAACAGTTGGACTACTCCTACACTCTCTGACAGATCAGATCTACACTATCTGACAGATCAGATCTACACTCTCTGACAGAACAACAGTTGGACTACTCCTACACTCTCTGACAGATCAACAGTTGAACTACTTCTACACTCTCTGACAGATCAACAGTTGAACTACTTCTACACTCTCTGACAGATCAACAGTTGGACTACTCCTACACTCTCTGACAGATCAACAGTTGAACTACTTCTACACTCTCTGACAGATCAACAGTTGGACTACTTCTACACTCTCTGACAGATCAACAGTTGAACTACTTCTACACTCTCTGACAGATCAACAGTTGGACTACTCCTACACTCTCTGACAGATCAACAGTTGAACTACTCCTACACTCTCTGACAGATCAACAGTTGAACTACTTCTACACTCTCTGACAGATCAACAGTTGGACTACTCCTACACTCTCTGACAGATCAACAGTTGAACTACTTCTACACTCTCTGACAGATCAACAGTTGGACTACTTCTACACTCTCTGACAGATCAACAGTTGAACTACTTCTACACTCTCTGACAGATCAACAGTTGGACTACTCCTACACTCTCTGACAGATCAACAGTTGAACTACTTCTACACTCTCTGACAGATCAACAGTTGAACTACTTCTACACTCTCTGACAGATCAACAGTTGGACTACTTCTACACTCTCTGACAGATCAACAGTTGAACTACTCCTACACTCTCTGACAGATCAACAGTTGAACTACTCCTACACTCTCTGACAGATCAACAGTTGGACTACTTCTACACTCTCTGACAGATCAACAGTTGAACTACTCCTACACTCTCTGACAGATCAACAGTTGAACTACTCCTACACTCTCTGACAGATCAACAGTTGAACTACTCCTACACTCTCTGACAGAACAACAGTTGGACTACTTCTACACTCTCTGACAGATCAACAGTTGGACTACTCCTACACTCTCTGACAGATCAACAGTTGAACTACTCCTACACTCTCTGACAGATCAGATCTACACTCTCTGACAGATCAACAGTTGAACTACTCCTACACTCTCTGACAGAACAACAGTTGGACTACTTCTACACTCTCTGACAGATCAACAGTTGAACTACTCCTACACTCTCTGACAGATCAGATCTACACTCTCTGACAGATCAACAGTTGAACTACTTCTACACTCTCTGACAGATCAACAGTTGGACTACTCCTACACTCTCTGACAGATCAGATCTACACTCTCTGACAGATCAACAGTTGGACTACTTGTGGGAGATATGCTTCCCACCATTGTATAAGAAGCCGCTTGTTTTTGAAGAGATATTGTCAGTGTTTTGGCTACAGAATTTTCAAACATCATGACATTTTTCATTCCTGTAAAATGTATCTAATTTGCTATTAGCAAATCCTTCCTGGCTAGCCTACCCAGCAAATCATAATTGGTTCTGTGAAAGTTCCCAGAACATTCGTTAGGTCGTGGCAAATGTTCTCATAACACAAACACTGTCCAGTCGTGCTGACGTGTACTCCCTCTCCGGCCTCTAGGTCACCAGGCTGCTCGTTATGGCGCACACCTGTCACCATCGTTACGCGTACCTGCGGGTCATTAGACTCACCTGGACTCCATCACCTCCCTGATTACCTTCCCTATATACGTCACTCCCTTTGGTTCCTTCCCCAGGCGTCATTGTTTCTGTTCCAGTTTCCTGTCTGTGCGTTGTTTGTGTTTCTTGTTTTGTATTATGTTTATATTTATTTATTAAATGATTCTCTCCCTGATCTTGCTTCCTGACTCCCAGTTCCCAACGTTACAGCTGATTATAGAACGTCTGTGTAAAACATTTCCCTGATGTTGCAAGAACGTTCCTACGACACATTTAATCTGTTCTTTAAAGGTTCCCAAAATGTTTCATTAGGTTGTAGGGAGCAGTCTGGTTTAAAGGTTCCCAGATGTTTCATTAGGTTGTAGGGAGCAGTCTGGTTTAAAGGTTCCCAAAATGTTTCATTAGGTTGTGGGGAGCAGTCTGGTTTAAAGGTTCCCAAAATGTTTCATTAGGTTGTGGGGAGCAGTCTGGTTTAAAGGTTCCCAAAATGTTTCATTAGGTTGTGGGGAGCAGTCTGGTTTAAAGGTTCCCAAAATGTTTCATTAGGTTGTGGGGAGCAGTCTGGTTTAAAGGTTCCCAAAATGTTTCATTAGGTTGTGGGGAGCAGTCTGGTTTAAAGGTTCCCAAAATGTTTCATTAGGTTGTGGGGAGCAGTCTGGTTTAAAGGTTCCCATAATGTTTCATTAGGTTGTGGGGAGCAGTCTGGTTTAAAGGTTCCCAAAATGTTTCATTAGGTTGTGGGGAGCAGTCTGGTTTAAAGGTTCCCATAATGTTTCATTAGGTTGTGGGGAGCAGTCTGGTTTAAAGGTTCCCAAAATGTTTCATTAGGTTGTGGGGAGCAGTCTGGTTTAAAGGTTCCCAAAATGTTTCATTAGGTTGTGGGGAGCAGTCTGGTTTAAAGGTTCCCATAATGTTTCATTAGGTTGTAGGGAGCAGTCTGGTTTAAAGGTTCCCAAAATGTTTCATTAGGTTGTGGGGAGCAGTATGGTTTAAAGGTTCCCAAAATGTTTCATTAGGTTGTGGGGAGCAGTCTGGTGAGAACATTGTGGGGAGCAGTCTGGTGAGAACATTGTGGGGAGCAGTCTGGTGAGAACATTGTGGGGAGCAGTCTGGTGAGAACATTGTGGGGAGCAGTCTGGTGAGAACATTGTGGGGAGCAGTCTGGTGAGAACATTGTGGGGAGCAGTCTGGTGAGAACATTGTGGGGAGCAGTCTGGTGAGAACATTGTGGGGAGCAGTCTGGTGAGAACATTGTGGGGAGCAGTCTGGTGAGAACATTGTGGGGAGCAGTCTGGTGAGAACATTGTGGGGAGCAGTCTGGTGAGAACATTGTGGGGAGCAGTCTGGTGAGAACATTGTGGGGAGCAGTCTGGTGAGAACATTGTGGGGAGCAGTCTGGTGAGAACATTGTGGGGAGCAGTCTGGTGAGAACATTGTGGGGGGCAGTCTGGTGAGAACATTGTGGGGGGCAGTCTGGTGAGAACATTGTGGGGAGCAGTCTGGTGAGAACATTGTGGGGGGGGTGGTAGTCTATGTTCCCAAAACACAAAAACTGTCCAGTTCCGCAGATGATTCTACAATGTTTATTTTAGGGTGCAGAAAAAACAGTGACCTGTTGTTACTAGAATGTTCCCATAAAACATTTAATCCGTTCAAGGTTCCAATAATGTTTCAGTAGGTTGTAACCGAAGTCTTTCGTATTTCTTTGAACACCTTATGTATGAAATTGGAACAAAATAATCACATAGAAATTGTATAGTGCAAAATGCAAAATTATATTTTTAATATATTATGACATTATATTGTTAATATATTATGACATTATATTGTTAATATATTATTAAATTATATTGTTAATATATTATTAAATTATATTGTTAATATATTATTAAAATATATTGTTAATATATTATTACATTATATTGTGAATATATTATTACATTATATTGTTAATATATTATTACGTTATATTGTTAATATATTATAAAAATATATTGTGAATATATTATCACATTATATTGTTAATATATTATTAAAATATATTGTTAATATATTATTACATTATATTGTGAATATATTATTAAATTATATTGTTAATATATTATTAAAATATATTGTTAATATATTATTACATTATATTGTGAATATATTATTAAATTATATTGTTAATATATTATTAAAATATATTGTTAATATATTATTACATTATATTGTTCATATATTATTACATTATATTGTTAATATATTATTACATTATATTGTTAATATATTATTACATTATATTGTTAATATATAATTAAAATATTTTGTTAATATATTATTACATTATATTGTGAATATATTATTAAATTATATTGTTAATATATTATTACATTATATTGTGAATATATTATTAAATTATATTGTTAATATATTATTACATTATATTGTGAATATATTATTAAATTATATTGTTAATATATTATTACGTTATATTGTTAATATATTATTAAAATATATTGTGAATATATTATTACATTATATTATTAATATATTATTAAAATATATTGTTAATATATTATTACATTATATTGTTAATAAATTATTACATTATATTGTTAATATATTATTACATTATATTTTTAATATATTATTACATTATATTGTTAATATATTATTACATTATATTGTGAATATATTATTACATTATATTGTGAATATATTATTACATTATATTGTTAATATATTATTACATTATATTGTGAATATATTATTACATTATATTGTGAATATATTATTACATTATATTGTGAATATATTATTAATGTCACGCTCTGACCATAGAGAGCTGTTATTTCTCTATGTTGGTTAGGTCGGGGTGTGATTAAGGGTGGGTTATTAAGGGGAATTGTATGTCTATGTTGGCCTGATCTGGTTCCCAATCAGAGGCAGCTGGTTATCGTTGTCGTTGTTTTAAGGTAGCCATTTCCCCATTGTCCTATGTGGGATCTTGTCTAGGTATAGTTGCCTGTGAGCACTATTTTGAGCTTCACGTTTGTTCATTTTATTGTTTTTCCTTTTGAGTTTTCTATTCCATATAAAAGGATGGAAACATACCATGCTGCGCCTTGGTCCAATCTTTATGACGAGCGTGACAATTAAATTATATTGTATCGAAGTTCAGGCAAAGACAGCAAAATATATACAGTACATACAGTGGCAAGAAAAAGTATGTGAACTCTTTGGAATTACCTGGATTTCTGCATAAATGATCTTCATCATTTATGCATCATCTAAGTCACAACAATAGACAAACACAGTCTGCTTAAACTAAAAACACACAAATTATTGTATTTTTATTGTCTATATTGAATACATAATTTAAACATGTAGATTGGAAAAAGTATATGAACCCCTAGGCTAATGACTTCTCCAAAAGCTCCAAAATCCCAACCCCCCCCTATAACAAGACTTCAATCCCAACCGCCCTCTATAACAAGACTTCAAGCCCAACCCCCCCTCTATAACAAGACTTCAAGCCCAACCCCCCCTCTATAACAAGACTTCAAGCCCAACCCCCCCTCTATAACAAGACTTCAAGCCCCCCCCTCTATAACAAGACTTTAAGCCCAACCCCCCCTCTATAACAAGACTTCAATCCCAACCCCCCTCTATAACAAGACTACAAGCCCAACCCCCCTCTATAACAAGACTTTAAGCCCAACCCCCCTCTATAACAAGACTTCAAGCCCAACCCCCCCTCTATAACAAGACTACAAGCCCAAACCCCCTCTATAACAAGACTTTAAGCCCAACCCCCCCTCTATAACAAGACTTTAAGCCCAACCCCCCCTCTATAACAAGACTTCAATCCCAACCCCCCCTCTATAACAAGACTTCAAGCCCAACCCCCCCTCTATAACAAGACTACAAGCCCAAACCCCCTCTATAACAAGACTTTAAGCCCAACCCCCCCTCTATAACAAGACTTTAAGCCCAACCCCCCCTCTATAACAAGACTTCAAGCCCAACCCCCCCTCTATAACAAGACTACAAGCCCAAACCCCCTCTATAACAAGACTTTAAGCACAACCCCCCCTCTATAACAAGACTTCAAGCCCCCCCCTCTATAACAAGACTTCAAGCCCAACCCCCCCTCTATAACAAGACTTCAAGCCCAACCCCCCTCTATAACAAGACTTCAAGCCCAACCCCCCCCTCTATAACAAGACTTCAAGCCCCCCCCTCTATAACAAGACTTTAAGCCCAACCCCCCTCTATAACAAGACTTCAAGCCCAACCCCCCTCTATAACAAGACTTCAAGCCCAACCCCCCCCTCTATAACAAGACTTCAAGCCCAACCCCCCCTCTATAACAAGACTTCAAGCCCAACCCCCCCCTCTATAACAAGACTTCAAGCCCAACCCCCCACTCTATAACAAGACTTCAAGCCCAACCCCCCCTCTATAACAAGACTTCAAGCCTAACCCCCCCCCTCTATAACAAGACTTCAAGCCCAACCCCCCTCCCTATAACAAGACTTCAAGCCCAACCCCCCCTCTATAACAAGACTTCAAGCCCAACCCCCCCCTATAACAAGACTTCAAGCCCAACCCCCTCTCTATAACAAGACTTCAAGCCCAACCCCCCCTCTATAACAAGACTTCAAGCCCAACCCCCCCCCCCTCTATAACAAGAATTCAAGCCCACCCACCCCCCCTCTATAACAAGACTTCAAGCCCCCCCCTCTATAACAAGACTTTAAGCCCAACAACCCTCTATAACAAGACTTCAAGCCCCCCCCTCTATAACAAGACTTCAAGCCCAACCCCCCCTCTATAACAAGACTTCAAACCCAACTATCTATATACTCTCTATACCCAGACTACAACCCCCCCCCCCCACTATCTATATACTCTCTATACCCAGACTACAACCCCCCCCCACTATCTATATACTCTCTATACCCAGACTACACCCCCCCCCCCTCACTATCTATATACTCTCTATACCCAGACTACAACCCCCCCACTATCTATATACTCTCTATACCCAGACTACAACCCCCCCCCACTATCTATATACTCTCTATACCCAGACAACCACCCCCCCACTATCTATATACTCTCTATACCCAGACTACCACCCCCCCACTATCTATATACTCTCTATACCCAGACTACCACCCCCCCACTATCTATATACTCTCTATACCCAGACTACAACCCCCCCCCACTATCTATATACTCTCTATACCCAGACAACCACCCCCCCACTATCTATATACTCTCTATACCCAGACTACCACCCCCCACTATCTATATACTCTCTATACCCAGACTACAACCCCCCCACTATCTATATACTCTCTATACCCAGACTACAACCCCCCCACTATCTATATACTCTCTATACCCAGACTACCACCCCCCCCCCCCCCCCACTATCTATATACTCTCTATACCCAGACTACCACCCCCCCACTATCTATATACTCTCTATACCCAGACTACAACCCCCCCCCCACTATCTATATACTCTCTATACCCAGACTACAACCCCCCACTATCTATATACTCTCTATACCCAGACTACAACCCCCCCCCACTATCTATATACTCTCTATACCCAGACTACAACCCCCCACTATCTATATACTCTCTATACCCAGACTACCACCCCCCCCACTATCTATATACTCTCTATACCCAGACTACAACCCCCCCACTATCTATATACTCTCTATACCCAGACTACAACCCCCCCACTATCTATATACTCTCTATACCCAGACTACCACCCCCCCACTATCTATATACTCTCTATACCCAGACTACCACCCCCCCCACTATCTATATACTCTCTATACCCAGACTACCACCCCCCACTATCTATATACTCTCTATACCCAGACTACAACCCCCCCCCCACTATCTATATACTCTCTATACCCAGACTACAACCCCCCCCACTATCTATATACTCTCTATACCCAGACTACCACCCCCCCACTATCTATATACTCTCTATACCCAGACTACCACCCCCCACTATCTATATACTCTCTATACCCAGACTACCACCCCCCCACTATCTATATACTCTCTATACCCAGACTACCACCCCCCCCCCCCCCCCACTATCTATATACTCTCTATACCCAGACTACCACCCCCCCACTATCTATATACTCTCTATACCCAGACTACAACCCCCCCCCACTATCTATATACTCTCTATACCCAGACTACAACCCCCCACTATCTATATACTCTCTATACCCAGACTACAACCCCCCCACTATCTATATACTCTCTATACCCAGACTACCACCCCCCCCCCCACTATCTATATACTCTCTATACCCAGACTACAACCCCCCCACTATCTATATACTCTCTATACCCAGACTACAACCCCCCCCACTATCTATATACTCTCTATACCCAGACTACAACCCCCCCACTATCTATATACTCTCTATACCCAGACTACAACCCCCCACTATCTATATACTCTCTATACCCAGACTACCACCCCCCCACTATCTATATACTCTCTATACCCAGACTACAACCCCCCCACTATCTATATACTCTCTATACCCAGACTACCACCCCCCCACTATCTATATACTCTCTATACCCAGACTACAACCCCCCCACTATCTATATACTCTCTATACCCAGACTACCACCCCCCCCACTATCTATATACTCTCTATACCCAGACTACAACCCCCCCACTATCTATATACTCTCTATACCCAGACTACAACCCCCCCACTATCTATATACTCTCTATACCCAGACTACAACCCCCCCACTATCTATATACTCTCTATACCCAGACTACAACCCCCCCCCACTATCTATATACTCTCTATACCCAGACTACCAACCCCCCCACTATCTATATACTCTCTATACCCAGACTACAACCCCCCCACTATCTATATACTCTCTATACCCAGACTACAACCCCCCCACTATCTATATACTCTCTATACCCAGACTACAACCCCCCCACTATCTATATACTCTCTATACCCAGACTACAACCCCCCCCCACTATCTATATACTCTCTATACCCAGACTACAACCCCCCCACTATCTATATACTCTCTATACCCAGACTACAACCCCCCCACTATCTATATACTCTCTATACCCAGACTACCACCCCCCCCACTATCTATATACTCTCTATACCCAGACTACCCCCCCACTATCTATATACTCTCTATACCCAGACTACCACCCCCCCCCACTATCTATATACTCTCTATACCCAGACTACCACCCCCCCCCACTATCTATATACTCTCTATACCCAGACTACCAACCCCCCACTATCTATATACTCTCTATACCCAGACTACAACCCCCCACTATCTATATACTCTCTATACCCAGACTACAACCCCCCCACTATCTATATACTCTCTATACCCAGACTACAACACCCCCCACTATCTATATACTCTCTATACCCAGACTACAACACCCCCCACTATCTATATACTCTCTATACCCAGACTACCACCCCCCCCACTATCTATATACTCTCTATACCCAGACTACCAACCCCCCACTATCTATATACTCTCTATACCCAGACTACAACCCCCCACTATCTATATACTCTCTATACCCAGACTACAACCCCCCCCACTATCTATATACTCTCTATACCCAGACTACAACACCCCCCACTATCTATATACTCTCTATACCCAGACTACCAACCCCCCCCACTATCTATATACTCTCTATACCCAGACTACCACCCCCCCACTATCTATATACTCTCTATACCCAGACTACAACCCCCCCACTATCTATATACTCTCTATACCCAGACTACAACCCCCCCACTATCTATATACTCTCTATACCCAGACTACAACCCCCCCACTATCTATATACTCTCTATACCCAGACTACAACCCCCCCCACTATCTATATACTCTCTATACCCAGACTACCACCCCCCCACTATCTATATACTCTCTATACCCAGACTACAACCCCCCCCACTATCTATATACTCTCTATACCCAGACTACAACCCCCCCACTATCTATATACTCTCTATACCCAGACTACCACCCCCCCCACTATCTATATACTCTCTATACCCAGACTACAACCCCCCACTATCTATATACTCTCTATACCCAGACTACAACCCCCCCACTATCTATATACTCTCTATACCCAGACTACAACCCCCCCCCACTATCTATATACTCTCTATACCCAGACTACCACCCCCCCACTATCTATATACTCTCTATACCCAGACTACAACCCCCCCACTATCTATATACTCTCTATACCCAGACTACAACCCCCCCCCACTATCTATATACTCTCTATACCCAGACTACAACCCCCCCACTATCTATATACTCTCTATACCCAGACTACAACCCCCCCCCACTATCTATATACTCTCTATACCCAGACTACCACCCCCCCACTATCTATATACTCTCTATACCCAGACTACAACCCCCCCCCACTATCTATATACTCTCTATACCCAGACTACCACCCCCCCACTATCTATATACTCTCTATACCCAGACTACAACCCCCCCCACTATCTATATACTCTCTATACCCAGACTACAACCCCCCCACTATCTATATACTCTCTATACCCAGACTACAACCCCCCACTATCTATATACTCTCTATACCCAGACTACCACCCCCCCACTATCTATATACTCTCTATACCCAGACTACAACCCCCCACTATCTATATACTCTCTATACCCAGACTACAACCCCCCCCCCCCACTATCTATATACTCTCTATACCCAGACTACCCCCCCCCCCACTATCTATATACTCTCTATACCCAGACTACCACCCCCCCCACTATCTATATACTCTCTATACCCAGACTACACCCCCCCACTATCTATATACTCTCTATACCCAGACTACACCCCCCCCACTATCTATATACTCTCTATACCCAGACTACACCCCCCCCACTATCTATATACTCTCTATACCCAGACTACCACCCCCCCACTATCTATATACTCTCTATACCCAGACTACACCCCCCCCACTATCTATATACTCTCTATACCCAGACTACAACCCCCCACTATCTATATACTCTCTATACCCAGACTACAACCCCCCCCCACTATCTATATACTCTCTATACCCAGACTACAACCCCCCCCACTATCTATATACTCTCTATACCCAGACTACCAACCCCCCCACTATCTATATACTCTCTATACCCAGACTACCACCCCCCCACTATCTATATACTCTCTATACCCAGACTACACCCCCCCCACTATCTATATACTCTGTATACCCAGACTACACCCCCCCCACTATCTATATACTCTCTATACCCAGACTACAACCCCCCCACTATCTATATACTCTCTATACCCAGACTACAACCCCCCCCACTATCTATATACTCTCTATACCCAGACTACAACCCCCCCACTATCTATATACTCTCTATACCCAGACTACAACCCCCCACTATCTATATACTCTCTATACCCAGACTACAACCCCCCCCACTATCTATATACTCTCTATACCCAGACTACAACCCCCCCCACTATCTATATACTCTCTATACCCAGACTACCAACCCCCCCACTATCTATATACTCTCTATACCCAGACTACCACCCCCCCACTATCTATATACTCTCTATACCCAGACTACACCCCCCCCACTATCTATATACTCTCTATACCCAGACTACACCCCCCCCACTATCTATATACTCTCTATACCCAGACTACAACCCCCCCACTATCTATATACTCTCTATACCCAGACTACAACCCCCCCACTATCTATATACTCTCTATACCCAGACTACAACCCCCCCCCACTATCTATATACTCTCTATACCCAGACTACCACCCCCCCACTATCTATATACTCTCTATACCCAGACTACAACCCCCTCACTATCTATATACTCTCTATACCCAGACTACCACCCCCCCACTATCTATATACTCTCTATACCCAGACTACCACCCCCCCACTATCTATATACTCTCTATACCCAGACTACCACCCCCCACTATCTATATACTCTCTATACCCAGACTACAACCCCCCCCCTATCTATATACTCTCTATACCCAGACTACAACCCCCCACTATCTATATACTCTCTATACCCAGACTACCACCCCCCCCCCACTATCTATATACTCTCTATACCCAGACTACAACCCCCCCACTATCTATATACTCTCTATACCCAGACTACCACCCCCCCACTATCTATATACTCTCTATACCCAGACTACAACCCCCCACTATCTATATACTCTCTATACCCAGACTACAACCCCCCCACTATCTATATACTCTCTATACCCAGACTACCACCCCCCCACTATCTATATACTCTCTATACCCAGACTACCACCCCCCACTATCTATATACTCTCTATACCCAGACTACAACCCCCCCACTATCTATATACTCTCTATACCCAGACTACCACCCCCCCACTATCTATATACTCTCTATACCCAGACTACAACCCCCCCACTATCTATATACTCTCTATACCCAGACTACAACCCCCCACTATCTATATACTCTCTATACCCAGACTACCACCCCCCCCCACTATCTATATACTCTCTATACCCAGACTACAACCCCCCCCCACTATCTATATACTCTCTATACCCAGACTACCACCCCCCCACTATCTATATACTCTCTATACCCAGACTACAACCCCCCCCACTATCTATATACTCTCTATACCCAGACTACAACCCCCCACTATCTATATACTCTCTATACCCAGACTACCACCCCCCCCCCCACTATCTATATACTCTCTATACCCAGACTACAACCCCCCCACTATCTATATACTCTCTATACCCAGACTACCACCCCCCCCACTATCTATATACTCTCTATACCCAGACTACCACCCCCCCACTATCTATATACTCTCTATACCCAGACTACCACCCCCCCACTATCTATATACTCTCTATACCCAGACTACCACCCCCCCCACTATCTATATACTCTCTATACCCAGACTACCACCCCCCCACTATCTATATACTCTCTATACCCAGACTACAACCCCCCCACTATCTATATACTCTCTATACCCAGACTACAACCCCCCCCCACTATCTATATACTCTCTATACCCAGACTACAACCCCCCCACTATCTATATACTCTCTATACCCAGACTACAACCCCCCCACTATCTATATACTCTCTATACCCAGACTACCACCCCCCCACTATCTATATACTCTCTATACCCAGACTACCACCCCCCCACTATCTATATACTCTCTATACCCAGACTACAACCCCCCCACTATCTATATACTCTCTATACCCAGACTACAACCCCCCCACTATCTATATACTCTCTATACCCAGACTACAACCCCCCCACTATCTATATACTCTCTATACCCAGACTACAACCCCCCCCCTATCTATATACTCTCTATACCCAGACTACCACCCCCCCCACTATCTATATACTCTCTATACCCAGACTACCACCCCCCCACTATCTATATACTCTCTATACCCAGACTACCACCCCCCCACTATCTATATACTCTCTATACCCAGACTACCACCCCCCCCACTATCTATATACTCTCTATACCCAGACTACAACCCCCCACTATCTATATACTCTCTATACCCAGACTACCAACCCCCCCCACTATCTATATACTCTCTATACCCAGACTACCACCCCCCCACTATCTATATACTCTCTATACCCAGACTACCACCCCCCCACTATCTATATACTCTCTATACCCAGACTACAACCCCCCCACTATCTATATACTCTCTATACCCAGACTACAACCCCCCCACTATCTATATACTCTCTATACCCAGACTACCACCCCCCCCCCCCCCACTATCTATATACTCTCTATACCCAGACTACCACCCCCCCACTATCTATATACTCTCTATACCCAGACTACAACCCCCCCACTATCTATATACTCTCTATACCCAGACTACCACCCCCCCACTATCTATATACTCTCTATACCCAGACTACAACCCCCCCACTATCTATATACTCTCTATACCCAGACTACAACCCCCCCACTATCTATATACTCTCTATACCCAGACTACACCCCCCCACTATCTATATACTCTCTATACCCAGACTACCACCCCCCCACTATCTATATACTCTCTATACCCAGACTACCACCCCCCCACTATCTATATACTCTCTATACCCAGACTACCACCCCCCCCACTATCTATATACTCTCTATACCCAGACTACCACCCCCCCACTATCTATATACTCTCTATACCCAGACTACAACCCCCCCACTATCTATATACTCTCTATACCCAGACTACAACCCCCCCCCCCCACTATCTATATACTCTCTATACCCAGACTACAACCCCCCCCACTATCTATATACTCTCTATACCCAGACTACCAACCCCCCACTATCTATATACTCTCTATACCCAGACTACAACCCCCCCACTATCTATATACTCTCTATACCCAGACTACCACCCCCCCCCCACTATCTATATACTCTCTATACCCAGACTACAACCCCCCCACTATCTATATACTCTCTATACCCAGACTACACCCCCCCACTATCTATATACTCTCTATACCCAGACTACAACCCCCCCCCCCACTATCTATATACTCTCTATACCCAGACTACAACCCCCCCCCCCCACTATCTATATACTCTCTATACCCAGACTACAACCCCCCCACTATCTATATACTCTCTATACCCAGACTACAACCCCCCCCCACTATCTATATACTCTCTATACCCAGACTACAACCCCCCCCCACTATCTATATACTCTCTATACCCAGACTACAACCCCCCCCCACTATCTATATACTCTCTATACCCAGACTACAACCCCCCCCCCCACTATCTATATACTCTCTATACCCAGACTACAACCCCCCACTATCTATATACTCTCTATACCCAGACTACCACCCCCCCACTATCTATATACTCTCTATACCCAGACTACCACCCCCCCCACTATCTATATACTCTCTATACCCAGACTACAACCCCCCCACTATCTATATACTCTCTATACCCAGACTACAACCCCCCCACTATCTATATACTCTCTATACCCAGACTACCACCCCCCACTATCTATATACTCTCTATACCCAGACTACCACCCCCCCACTATCTATATACTCTCTATACCCAGACTACAACCCCCCCACTATCTATATACTCTCTATACCCAGACTACCACCCCCCACTATCTATATACTCTCTATACCCAGACTACCACCCCCCCACTATCTATATACTCTCTATACCCAGACTACCACCCCCCCCACTATCTATATACTCTCTATACCCAGACTACAACCCCCCCCCACTATCTATATACTCTCTATACCCAGACTACAACCCCCCCACTATCTATATACTCTCTATACCCAGACTACAACCCCCCCACTATCTATATACTCTCTATACCCAGACTACAACCCCCCCCACTATCTATATACTCTCTATTCCCAGACTACCACCCCCCCCACTATCTATATACTCTCTATACCCAGACTACAACCCCCCCCACTATCTATATACTCTCTATACCCAGACTACCACCCCCCCCCACTATCTATATACTCTCTATACCCAGACTACAACCCCCCCCACTATCTATATACTCTCTATACCCAGACTACAACCCCCCCACTATCTATATACTCTCTATACCCAGACTACCACCCCCCACTATCTATATACTCTCTATACCCAGACTACAACCCCCCCACTATCTATATACTCTCTATACCCAGACTACCACCCCCCACTATCTATATACTCTCTATACCCAGACTACAACCCCCCCACTATCTATATACTCTCTATACCCAGACTACCACCCCCCCACTATCTATATACTCTCTATACCCAGACTACCACCCCCCACTATCTATATACTCTCTATACCCAGACTACAACCCCCCCCCCACTATCTATATACTCTCTATACCCAGACTACAACCCCCCCCCACTATCTATATACTCTCTATACCCAGACTACCACCCCCCCACTATCTATATACTCTCTATACCCAGACTACAACCCCCCACTATCTATATACTCTCTATACCCAGACTACAACCCCCCACTATCTATATACTCTCTATACCCAGACTACAACCCCCCCACTATCTATATACTCTCTATACCCAGACTACAACCCCCCCACTATCTATATACTCTCTATACCCAGACTACCACCCCCCCCCCACTATCTATATACTCTCTATACCCAGACTACCACCCCCCCCACTATCTATATACTCTCTATACCCAGACTACAACCCCCCCACTATCTATATACTCTCTATACCCAGACTACCACCCCCCCCACTATCTATATACTCTCTATACCCAGACTACCACCCCCCCCACTATCTATATACTCTCTATACCCAGACTACCACCCCCCCCCACTATCTATATACTCTCTATACCCAGACTACAACCCCCCCCCACTATCTATATACTCTCTATACCCAGACTACAACCCCCCACTATCTATATACTCTCTATACCCAGACTACAACCCCCCCACTATCTATATACTCTCTATACCCAGACTACCACCCCCCCCACTATCTATATACTCTCTATACCCAGACTACAACCCCCCCACTATCTATATACTCTCTATACCCAGACTACCACCCCCCCCACTATCTATATACTCTCTATACCCAGACTACCACCCCCCCACTATCTATATACTCTCTATACCCAGACTACCAACCCCCCCCACTATCTATATACTCTCTATACCCAGACTACCACCCCCCCCACTATCTATATACTCTCTATACCCAGACTACAACCCCCCCCACTATCTATATACTCTCTATACCCAGACTACAACCCCCCCACTATCTATATACTCTCTATACCCAGACTACAACCCCCCCACTATCTATATACTCTCTATACCCAGACTACAACCCCCCCCCACTATCTATATACTCTCTATACCCAGACTACAACCCCCCCCCACTATCTATATACTCTCTATACCCAGACTACAACCCCCCCACTATCTATATACTCTCTATACCCAGACTACAACCCCCCCCCACTATCTATATACTCTCTATACCCAGACTACAACCCCCCCCACTATCTATATACTCTCTATACCCAGACTACCAACCCCCCCACTATCTATATACTCTCTATACCCAGACTACAACCCCCCCCCCACTATCTATATACTCTCTATACCCAGACTACCACCCCCCCACTATCTATATACTCTCTATACCCAGACTACAACCCCCCCCCACTATCTATATACTCTCTATACCCAGACTACCACCCCCCCCACTATCTATATACTCTCTATACCCAGACTACCACCCCCCCACTATCTATATACTCTCTATACCCAGACTACCACCCCCCCACTATCTATATACTCTCTATACCCAGACTACCACCCCCCCACTATCTATATACTCTCTATACCCAGACTACAACCCCCCACTATCTATATACTCTCTATACCCAGACTACAACCCCCCCACTATCTATATACTCTCTATACCCAGACTACAACCCCCCCACTATCTATATACTCTCTATACCCAGACTACAACCCCCCCACTATCTATATACTCTCTATACCCAGACTACCACCCCCCCACTATCTATATACTCTCTATACCCAGACTACCACCCCCCCACTATCTATATACTCTCTATACCCAGACTACAACCCCCCCCCACTATCTATATACTCTCTATACCCAGACTACCAACCCCCCCCACTATCTATATACTCTCTATACCCAGACTACAACCCCCCCACTATCTATATACTCTCTATACCCAGACTACAACCCCCCCACTATCTATATACTCTCTATACCCAGACTACCACCCCCCCCACTATCTATATACTCTCTATACCCAGACTACCACCCCCCCCCACTATCTATATACTCTCTATACCCAGACTACAACCCCCCCCACTATCTATATACTCTCTATACCCAGACTACAACCCCCCCCCACTATCTATATACTCTCTATACCCAGACTACCACCCCCCCCACTATCTATATACTCTCTATACCCAGACTACCACCCCCCCCACTATCTATATACTCTCTATACCCAGACTACAACCCCCCCACTATCTATATACTCTCTATACCCAGACTACAACCCCCCCACTATCTATATACTCTCTATACCCAGACTACCACCCCCCCCACTATCTATATACTCTCTATACCCAGACTACCACCCCCCCCCACTATCTATATACTCTCTATACCCAGACTGCAACCCCCCCCACTATCTATATACTCTCTATACCCAGACTACAACCCCCCCCCACTATCTATATACTCTCTATACCCAGACTACCACCCCCCCCACTATCTATATACTCTCTATACCCAGACTACCACCCCCCCCACTATCTATATACTCTCTATACCCAGACTACCACCCCCCCCACTATCTATATACTCTCTATACCCAGACTACAACCCCCCCCACTATCTATATACTCTCTATACCCAGACTACAACCCCCCCACTATCTATATACTCTCTATACCCAGACTACAACCCCCCCACTATCTATATACTCTCTATACCCAGACTACCACCCCCCCCACTATCTATATACTCTCTATACCCAGACTACCACCCCCCCCCACTATCTATATACTCTCTATACCCAGACTACAACCCCCCCCACTATCTATATACTCTCTATACCCAGACTACAACCCCCCCCCACTATCTATATACTCTCTATACCCAGACTACCACCCCCCCCCACTATCTATATACTCTCTATACCCAGACTACCACCCCCCCCACTATCTATATACTCTCTATACCCAGACTACCACCCCCCCCACTATCTATATACTCTCTATACCCAGACTACCACCCCCCCACTATCTATATACTCTCTATACCCAGACTACCACCCCCCCCACTATCTATATACTCTCTATACCCAGACTACAACCCCCCCACTATCTATATACTCTCTATACCCAGACTACAACCCCCCCCCACTATCTATATACTCTCTATACCCAGACTACCACCCCCCCACTATCTATATACTCTCTATACCCAGACTACCACCCCCCACTATCTATATACTCTCTATACCCAGACTACAACCCCCCACTATCTATATACTCTCTATACCCAGACTACAACCCCCCCACTATCTATATACTCTCTATACCCAGACTACCACCCCCCACTATCTATATACTCTCTATACCCAGACTACCACCCCCCCCCACTATCTATATACTCTCTATACCCAGACTACCACCCCCCCACTATCTATATACTCTCTATACCCAGACTACAACCCCCCCCCACTATCTATATACTCTCTATACCCAGACTACCACCCCCCCCACTATCTATATACTCTCTATACCCAGACTACAACCCCCCCCACTATCTATATACTCTCTATACCCAGACTACAACCCCCCCCCACTATCTATATACTCTCTATACCCAGACTACCACCCCCCCCACTATCTATATACTCTCTATACCCAGACTACAACCCCCCCCCCCACTATCTATATACTCTCTATACCCAGACTACCACCCCCCCCACTATCTATATACTCTCTATACCCAGACTACAACCCCCCCACTATCTATATACTCTCTATACCCAGACTACCACCCCCCCACTATCTATATACTCTCTATACCCAGACTACCACCCCCCCACTATCTATATACTCTCTATACCCAGACTACCACCCCCACACTATCTATATACTCTCTATACCCAGACTACAACCCCCCCCACTATCTATATACTCTCTATACCCAGACTACAACCCCCCCACTATCTATATACTCTCTATACCCAGACTACAACCCCCCCCACTATCTATATACTCTCTATACCCAGACTACCACCCCCCCCACTATCTATATACTCTCTATACCCAGACTACCACCCCCTCACTATCTATATACTCTCTATACCCAGACTACAACCCCCCACTATCTATATACTCTCTATACCCAGACTACCACCCCCCCCCCACTATCTATATACTCTCTATACCCAGACTACAACCCCCCCACTATCTATATACTCTCTATACCCAGACTACAACCCCCCCACTATCTATATACTCTCTATACCCAGACTACAACCCCCCCCCCCCACTATCTATATACTCTCTATACCCAGACTACAACCCCCCCCCACTATCTATATACTCTCTATACCCAGACTACCACCCCCCCACTATCTATATACTCTCTATACCCAGACTACAAACCCCCACTATCTATATACTCTCTATACCCAGACTACAACCCCCCCACTATCTATATACTCTCTATACCCAGACTACAACCCCCCCCCCCCACTATCTATATACTCTCTATACCCAGACTACAACCCCCCACTATCTATATACTCTCTATACCCAGACTACAACCCCCCCACTATCTATATACTCTCTATACCCAGACTACAACCCCCCCCCCCACTATCTATATACTCTCTATACCCAGACTACAACCCCCCACTATCTATATACTCTCTATACCCAGACTACAACCCCCCCACTATCTATATACTCTCTATACCCAGACTACAACCCCCCCCACTATCTATATACTCTCTATACCCAGACTACCACCCCCCCACTATCTATATACTCTCTATACCCAGACTACAACCCCCCCACTATCTATATACTCTCTATACCCAGACTACACCCCCCCCCACTATCTATATACTCTCTATACCCAGACTACAACCCCCCCACTATCTATATACTCTCTATACCCAGACTACCACCCCCCCACTATCTATATACTCTCTATACCCAGACTACAACCCCCCCACTATCTATATACTCTCTATACCCAGACTACCACCCCCCCCACTATCTATATACTCTCTATACCCAGACTACAACCCCCCCCCACTATCTATATACTCTCTATACCCAGACTACCACCCCCCCCACTATCTATATACTCTCTATACCCAGACTACAACCCCCCCACTATCTATATACTCTCTATACCCAGACTACCACCCCCCCCACTATCTATATACTCTCTATACCCAGACTACAACCCCCCCCACTATCTATATACTCTCTATACCCAGACTACCACCCCCCCACTATCTATATACTCTCTATACCCAGACTACCACCCCCCCACTATCTATATACTCTCTATACCCAGACTACAACCCCCCCACTATCTATATACTCTCTATACCCAGACTACAACCCCCCCACTATCTATATACTCTCTATACCCAGACTACAACCCCCCCCCACTATCTATATACTCTCTATACCCAGACTACAACCCCCCCACTATCTATATACTCTCTATACCCAGACTACCACCCCCCCACTATCTATATACTCTCTATACCCAGACTACCACCCCCCCACTATCTATATACTCTCTATACCCAGACTACAACCCCCCCACTATCTATATACTCTCTATACCCAGACTACAACCCCCCCCACTATCTATATACTCTCTATACCCAGACTACACCCCCCCACTATCTATATACTCTCTATACCCAGACTACAACCCCCCCACTATCTATATACTCTCTATACCCAGACTACAACCCCCCCACTATCTATATACTCTCTATACCCAGACTACCACCCCCCCCCACTATCTATATACTCTCTATACCCAGACTACCACCCCCCCCACTATCTATATACTCTCTATACCCAGACTACCACCCCCCACTATCTATATACTCTCTATACCCAGACTACCACCCCCCCACTATGTATATACTCTCTATACCCAGACTACAACCCCCCCCCACTATCTATATACTCTCTATACCCAGACTACAACCCCCCCACTATCTATATACTCTCTATACCCAGACTACCACCCCCCCACTATCTATATACTCTCTATACCCAGACTACCACCCCCCCACTATCTATATACTCTCTATACCCAGACTACAACCCCCCACTATCTATATACTCTCTATACCCAGACTACAACCCCCCCCACTATCTATATACTCTCTATACCCAGACTACAACCCCCCCACTATCTATATACTCTCTATACCCAGACTACACCCCCCCACTATCTATATACTCTCTATACCCAGACTACAACCCCCCCCCCACTATCTATATACTCTCTATACCCAGACTACAACCCCCCCCCCCACTATCTATATACTCTCTATACCCAGACTACAACCCCCCCCCACTATCTATATACTCTCTATACCCAGACTACCACCCCCCCCACTATCTATATACTCTCTATACCCAGACTACAACCCCCCCACTATCTATATACTCTCTATACCCAGACTACCACCCCCCCACTATCTATATACTCTCTATACCCAGACTACAACCCCCCCACTATCTATATACTCTCTATACCCAGACTACAACCCCCCCACTATCTATATACTCTCTATACCCAGACTACCCCCCCCCCACTATCTATATACTCTCTATACCCAGACTACAACCCCCCCACTATCTATATACTCTCTATACCCAGACTACAACCCCCCACTATCTATATACTCTCTATACCCAGACTACCACCCCCCCCACTATCTATATACTCTCTATACCCAGACTACAACCCCCCCCACTATCTATATACTCTCTATACCCAGACTACAACCCCCCCACTATCTATATACTCTCTATACCCAGACTACAACCCCCCCACTATCTATATACTCTCTATACCCAGACTACAACCCCCCCCACTATCTATATACTCTCTATACCCAGACTACAACCCCCCCCACTATCTATATACTCTCTATACCCAGACTACAACCCCCCCACTATCTATATACTCTCTATACCCAGACTACAACCCCCCCACTATCTATATACTCTCTATACCCAGACTACCACCCCCCCCCACTATCTATATACTCTCTATACCCAGACTACCACCCCCCCCCCCCACTATCTATATACTCTCTATACCCAGACTACAACCCCCCCCCCACTATCTATATACTCTCTATACCCAGACTACAACCCCCCCCACTATCTATATACTCTCTATACCCAGACTACCACCCCCCCCACTATCTATATACTCTCTATACCCAGACTACAACCCCCCCCCACTATCTATATACTCTCTATACCCAGACTACCACCCCCCCACTATCTATATACTCTCTATACCCAGACTACAACCCCCCCACTATCTATATACTCTCTATACCCAGACTACAACCCCCCCCACTATCTATATACTCTCTATACCCAGACTACAACCCCCCCCACTATCTATATACTCTCTATACCCAGACTACAACCCCCCCACTATCTATATACTCTCTATACCCAGACTACCACCCCCCACTATCTATATACTCTCTATACCCAGACTACCACCCCCCCACTATCTATATACTCTCTATACCCAGACTACAACCCCCCCCACTATCTATATACTCTCTATACCCAGACTACCCCCCCCCCACTATCTATATACTCTCTATACCCAGACTACCACCCCCCCCACTATCTATATACTCTCTATACCCAGACTACAACCCCCCCCCACTATCTATATACTCTCTATACCCAGACTACAACCCCCCCCCCACTATCTATATACTCTCTATACCCAGACTACCACCCCCCCACTATCTATATACTCTCTATACCCAGACTACAACCCCCCCACTATCTATATACTCTCTATACCCAGACTACACCCCCCCACTATCTATATACTCTCTATACCCAGACTACAACCCCCCACTATCTATATACTCTCTATACCCAGACTACAACCCCCCCACTATCTATATACTCTCTATACCCAGACTATAACCCCCCCACTATCTATATACTCTCTATACCCAGACTACAACCCCCCACTATCTATATACTCTCTATACCCAGACTACCAACCCCCCCACTATCTATATACTCTCTATACCCAGACTACAACCCCCCACTATCTATATACTCTCTATACCCAGACTACAACCCCCCCCACTATCTATATACTCTCTATACCCAGACTACCACCCCCCCCACTATCTATATACTCTCTATACCCAGACTACCACCCCCCCACTATCTATATACTCTCTATACCCAGACTACAACCCCCCCCACTATCTATATACTCTCTATACCCAGACTACAACCCCCCACTATCTATATACTCTCTATACCCAGACTACAACCCCCCCACTATCTATATACTCTCTATACCCAGACTACCACCCCCCCCACTATCTATATACTCTCTATACCCAGACTACCACCCCCCCACTATCTATATACTCTCTATACCCAGACTACAACCCCCCCCCACTATCTATATACTCTCTATACCCAGACTACCACCCCCCCCACTATCTATATACTCTCTATACCCAGACTACAACCCCCCCCACTATCTATATACTCTCTATACCCAGACTACAACCCCCCCCCACTATCTATATACTCTCTATACCCAGACTACCACCCCCCCCACTATCTATATACTCTCTATACCCAGACTACAACCCCCCCCCCACTATCTATATACTCTCTATACCCAGACTACCACCCCCCCCACTATCTATATACTCTCTATACCCAGACTACAACCCCCCCACTATCTATATACTCTCTATACCCAGACTACAACCCCCCCCCCCACTATCTATATACTCTCTATACCCAGACTACCACCCCCCCCCACTATCTATATACTCTCTATACCCAGACTACAACCCCCCACTATCTATATACTCTCTATACCCAGACTACAACCCCCCACTATCTATATACTCTCTATACCCAGACTACAACCCCCCCCCACTATCTATATACTCTCTATACCCAGACTACAACCCCCCACTATCTATATACTCTCTATACCCAGACTACAACCCCCCCACTATCTATATACTCTCTATACCCAGACTACAACCCCCCCCACTATCTATATACTCTCTATACCCAGACTACCACCCCCCCACTATCTATATACTCTCTATACCCAGACTACAACCCCCCCACTATCTATATACTCTCTATACCCAGACTACACCCCCCCCCACTATCTATATACTCTCTATACCCAGACTACAACCCCCCCACTATCTATATACTCTCTATACCCAGACTACCACCCCCCCACTATCTATATACTCTCTATACCCAGACTACAACCCCCCCACTATCTATATACTCTCTATACCCAGACTACCACCCCCCCCACTATCTATATACTCTCTATACCCAGACTACCACCCCCCCACTATCTATATACTCTCTATACCCAGACTACCACCCCCCCCACTATCTATATACTCTCTATACCCAGACTACAACCCCCCCACTATCTATATACTCTCTATACCCAGACTACAACCCCCCCCACTATCTATATACTCTCTATACCCAGACTACCACCCCCCCACTATCTATATACTCTCTATACCCAGACTACCACCCCCCCACTATCTATATACTCTCTATACCCAGACTACAACCCCCCCACTATCTATATACTCTCTATACCCAGACTACAACCCCCCCACTATCTATATACTCTCTATACCCAGACTACAACCCCCCCCCACTATCTATATACTCTCTATACCCAGACTACAACCCCCCCACTATCTATATACTCTCTATACCCAGACTACCACCCCCCCACTATCTATATACTCTCTATACCCAGACTACCACCCCCCCACTATCTATATACTCTCTATACCCAGACTACAACCCCCCCACTATCTATATACTCTCTATACCCAGACTACAACCCCCCCCACTATCTATATACTCTCTATACCCAGACTACACCCCCCCACTATCTATATACTCTCTATACCCAGACTACAACCCCCCCACTATCTATATACTCTCTATACCCAGACTACAACCCCCCCACTATCTATATACTCTCTATACCCAGACTACCACCCCCCCCCCACTATCTATATACTCTCTATACCCAGACTACAACCCCCCCCCACTATCTATATACTCTCTATACCCAGACTACAACCCCCCCACTATCTATATACTCTCTATACCCAGACTACAACCCCCCCCCACTATCTATATACTCTCTATACCCAGACTACCACCCCCCCACTATCTATATACTCTCTATACCCAGACTACCACCCCCCCCACTATCTATATACTCTCTATACCCAGACTACAACCCCCCCCACTATCTATATACTCTCTATACCCAGACTACAACCCCCCCACTATCTATATACTCTCTATACCCAGACTACAACCCCCCACTATCTATATACTCTCTATACCCAGACTACAACCCCCCCCACTATCTATATACTCTCTATTCCCAGACTACCACCCCCCCCCACTATCTATATACTCTCTATACCCAGACTACCACCCCCCCACTATCTATATACTCTCTATACCCAGACTACAACCCCCCCCACTATCTATATACTCTCTATACCCAGACTACAACCCCCCACTATCTATATACTCTCTATACCCAGACTACAACCCCCCACTATCTATATACTCTCTATACCCAGACTACAACCCCCCCCCACTATCTATATACTCTCTATTCCCAGACTACCACCCCCCCCCACTATCTATATACTCTCTATACCCAGACTACCACCCCCCCACTATCTATATACTCTCTATACCCAGACTACAACCCCCCCACTATCTATATACTCTCTATACCCAGACTACAACCCCCCCCCACTATCTATATACTCTCTATACCCAGACTACCACCCCCCCACTATCTATATACTCTCTATACCCAGACTACAACCCCCCCACTATCTATATACTCTCTATACCCAGACTACCACCCCCCCCCACTATCTATATACTCTCTATACCCAGACTACAACCCCCCCCACTATCTATATACTCTCTATACCCAGACTACAACCCCCCCCACTATCTATATACTCTCTATACCCAGACTACCAACCCCCCCACTATCTATATACTCTCTATACCCAGACTACCACCCCCCCCCACTATCTATATACTCTCTATACCCAGACTACAACCCCCCCACTATCTATATACTCTCTATACCCAGACTACACCCCCCCACTATCTATATACTCTCTATACCCAGACTACCACCCCCCCACTATCTATATACTCTCTATACCCAGACTACACCCCCCCACTATCTATATACTCTCTATACCCAGACTACAACCCCCCCCACTATCTATATACTCTCTATACCCAGACTACAACCCCCCCCCACTATCTATATACTCTCTATACCCAGACTACAACCCCCCCACTATCTATATACTCTCTATACCCAGACTACCACCCCCCCCCCCACTATCTATATACTCTCTATACCCAGACTACAACCCCCCCCCACTATCTATATACTCTCTATACCCAGACTACAACCCCCCACTATCTATATACTCTCTATACCCAGACTACAACCCCCCCCCACTATCTATATACTCTCTATACCCAGACTACAACCCCCCACTATCTATATACTCTCTATACCCAGACTACAACCCCCCCACTATCTATATACTCTCTATACCCAGACTACCACCCCCCCCCCCACTATCTATATACTCTCTATACCCAGACTACAACCCCCCCCCCACTATCTATATACTCTCTATACCCAGACTACAACTCCCCCCCACTATCTATATACTCTCTATACCCAGACTACCACCCCCCCCCACTATCTATATACTCTCTATACCCAGACTACAACCCCCCCCACTATCTATATACTCTCTATACCCAGACTACAACCCCCCCACTATCTATATACTCTCTATACCCAGACTACAACCCCCCCACTATCTATATACTCTCTATACCCAGACTACCACCCCCCCACTATCTATATACTCTCTATACCCAGACTACAACCCCCCACTATCTATATACTCTCTATACCCAGACTACAACCCCCCCACTATCTATATACTCTCTATACCCAGACTACAACCCCCCCCACTATCTATATACTCTCTATACCCAGACTACCACCCCCCCCCACTATCTATATACTCTCTATACCCAGACTACCACCCCCCCACTATCTATATACTCTCTATACCCAGACTACCACCCCCCCACTATCTATATACTCTCTATACCCAGACTACCACCCCCCCACTATCTATATACTCTCTATACCCAGACTACCACCCCCCCACTATCTATATACTCTCTATACCCAGACTACAACCCCCCCACTATCTATATACTCTCTATACCCAGACTACCACCCCCCCCCACTATCTATATACTCTCTATACCCAGACTACCACCCCCCCACTATCTATATACTCTCTATACCCAGACTACCACCCCCCACTATCTATATACTCTCTATACCCAGACTACCACCCCCCCACTATCTATATACTCTCTATACCCAGACTACAACCCCCCCCCTATCTATATACTCTCTATACCCAGACTACAACCCCCCCCACTATCTATATACTCTCTATACCCAGACTACCAACCCCCCCCACTATCTATATACTCTCTATACCCAGACTACAACCCCCCCCACTATCTATATACTCTCTATACCCAGACTACAACCCCCCCACTATCTATATACTCTCTATACCCAGACTACAACCCCCCCCACTATCTATATACTCTCTATACCCAGACTACCACCCCCCCACTATCTATATACTCTCTATACCCAGACTACAACCCCCCCCACTATCTATATACTCTCTATACCCAGACTACAACCCCCCACTATCTATATACTCTCTATACCCAGACTACCAACCCCCCCACTATCTATATACTCTCTATACCCAGACTACAACCCCCCCACTATCTATATACTCTCTATACCCAGACTACAACCCCCCACTATCTATATACTCTCTATACCCAGACTACCAACCCCCCCACTATCTATATACTCTCTATACCCAGACTACCACCCCCCCCCACTATCTATATACTCTCTATACCCAGACTACAACCCCCCCACTATCTATATACTCTCTATACCCAGACTACAACCCCCCCACTATCTATATACTCTCTATACCCAGACTACAACCCCCCCACTATCTATATACTCTCTATACCCAGACTACAACCCCCCCACTATCTATATACTCTCTATACCCAGACTACAACCCCCCACTATCTATATACTCTCTATACCCAGACTACCACCCCCCCACTATCTATATACTCTCTATACCCAGACTACAACCCCCCCCCACTATCTATATACTCTCTATACCCAGACTACAACCCCCCCCCACTATCTATATACTCTCTATACCCAGACTACCACCCCCCACTATCTATATACTCTCTATACCCAGACTACAACCCCCCCACTATCTATATACTCTCTATACCCAGACTACCACCCCCCCACTATCTATATACTCTCTATACCCAGACTACCACCCCCCCACTATCTATATACTCTCTATACCCAGACTACCACCCCCCCCCACTATCTATATACTCTCTATACCCAGACTACCACCCCCCCACTATCTATATACTCTCTATACCCAGACTACCACCCCCCCACTATCTATATACTCTCTATACCCAGACTACAACCCCCCCACTATCTATATACTCTCTATACCCAGACTACCACCCCCCCCACTATCTATATACTCTCTATACCCAGACTACAACCCCCCCCACTATCTATATACTCTCTATACCCAGACTACAACCCCCCCACTATCTATATACTCTCTATACCCAGACTACCACCCCCCCACTATCTATATACTCTCTATACCCAGACTACAACCCCCCCACTATCTATATACTCTCTATACCCAGACTACAACCCCCCCACTATCTATATACTCTCTATTCCCAGACTACCACCCCCCCCACTATCTATATACTCTCTATACCCAGACTACAACCCCCCCACTATCTATATACTCTCTATACCCAGACTACAACCCCCCCCCACTATCTATATACTCTCTATACCCAGACTACCACCCCCCCCACTATCTATATACTCTCTATACCCAGACTACAACCCCCCCCCACTATCTATATACTCTCTATACCCAGACTACCACCCCCCACTATCTATATACTCTCTATACCCAGACTACCACCCCCCCCACTATCTATATACTCTCTATACCCAGACTACAACCCCCCCACTATCTATATACTCTCTATACCCAGACTACCACCCCCCCCCACTATCTATATACTCTCTATACCCAGACTACCACCCCCCCCACTATCTATATACTCTCTATACCCAGACTACAACCCCCCCACTATCTATATACTCTCTATACCCAGACTACAACCCCCCCCCACTATCTATATACTCTCTATACCCAGACTACAACCCCCCCACTATCTATATACTCTCTATACCCAGACTACAACCCCCCCCCACTATCTATATACTCTCTATACCCAGACTACAACCCCCCACTATCTATATACTCTCTATACCCAGACTACAACCCCCCCCACTATCTATATACTCTCTATACCCAGACTACAACCCCCCCACTATCTATATACTCTCTATACCCAGACTACAACCCCCCCACTATCTATATACTCTCTATACCCAGACTACCACCCCCCCCCCCCCCACTATCTATATACTCTCTATACCCAGACTACCACCCCCCCACTATCTATATACTCTCTATACCCAGACTACCACCCCCCCCACTATCTATATACTCTCTATACCCAGACTACACCCCCCCACTATCTATATACTCTCTATACCCAGACTACAACCCCCCCCCACTATCTATATACTCTCTATACCCAGACTACAACCCCCCCACTATCTATATACTCTCTATACCCAGACTACCACCCCCCCACTATCTATATACTCTCTATACCCAGACTACCACCCCCCCCACTATCTATATACTCTCTATACCCAGACTACACCCCCCCACTATCTATATACTCTCTATACCCAGACTACAACCCCCCCCCACTATCTATATACTCTCTATACCCAGACTACAACCCCCCACTATCTATATACTCTCTATACCCAGACTACCACCCCCCCCACTATCTATATACTCTCTATACCCAGACTACCACCCCCCCCACTATCTATATACTCTCTATACCCAGACTACCACCCCCCCCCACTATCTATATACTCTCTATACCCAGACTACCACCCCCCCCACTATCTATATACTCTCTATACCCAGACTACAACCCCCCCCACTATCTATATACTCTCTATACCCAGACTACCACCCCCCCACTATCTATATACTCTCTATACCCAGACTACAACCCCCCCACTATCTATATACTCTCTATACCCAGACTACAACCCCCCCCCCACTATCTATATACTCTCTATACCCAGACTACCACCCCCCCACTATCTATATACTCTCTATACCCAGACTACCACCCCCCACTATCTATATACTCTCTATACCCAGACTACCACCCCCCCCACTATCTATATACTCTCTATACCCAGACTACAACCCCCCCACTATCTATATACTCTCTATACCCAGACTACCACCCCCCCCACTATCTATATACTCTCTATACCCAGACTACCACCCCCCCACTATCTATATACTCTCTATACCCAGACTACAACCCCCCCCCACTATCTATATACTCTCTATACCCAGACTACCACCCCCCCCCACTATCTATATACTCTCTATACCCAGACTACCACCCCCCCACTATCTATATACTCTCTATACCCAGACTACAACCCCCCCACTATCTATATACTCTCTATACCCAGACTACAACCCCCCCACTATCTATATACTCTCTATACCCAGACTACAACCCCCCCACTATCTATATACTCTCTATACCCAGACTACAACCCCCCCCCCCCCCACTATCTATATACTCTCTATACCCAGACTACAACCCCCCCACTATCTATATACTCTCTATACCCAGACTACCACCCCCCCACTATCTATATACTCTCTATACCCAGACTACAACCCCCCCCCCACTATCTATATACTCTCTATACCCAGACTACCACCCCCCCACTATCTATATACTCTCTATACCCAGACTACAACCCCCCCCCCACTATCTATATACTCTCTATACCCAGACTACCACCCCCCCACTATCTATATACTCTCTATACCCAGACTACCACCCCCCCACTATCTATATACTCTCTATACCCAGACTACCACCCCCCCCACTATCTATATACTCTCTATACCCAGACTACAACCCCCCCCACTATCTATATACTCTCTATACCCAGACTACCACCCCCCCACTATCTATATACTCTCTATACCCAGACTACCACCCCCCCCACTATCTATATACTCTCTATACCCAGACTACAACCCCCCCACTATCTATATACTCTCTATACCCAGACTACAACCCCCCCCACTATCTATATACTCTCTATACCCAGACTACCACCCCCCCACTCTCTATATACTCTCTATACCCAGACTACCACCCCCCCACTATCTATATACTCTCTATACCCAGACTACCACCCCCCCCACTATCTATATACTCTCTATACCCAGACTACCACCCCCCCACTATCTATATACTCTCTATACCCAGACTACCACCCCCCACTATCTATATACTCTCTATACCCAGACTACAACCCCCCCACTATCTATATACTCTCTATACCCAGACTACAACCCCCCCACTATCTATATACTCTCTATACCCAGACTACAACCCCCCCACTATCTATATACTCTCTATACCCAGACTACAACCCCCCCCACTATCTATATACTCTCTATACCCAGACTACAACCCCCCCACTATCTATATACTCTCTATACCCAGACTACAACCCCCCCCACTATCTATATACTCTCTATACCCAGACTACCACCCCCCCCCCCCACTATCTATATACTCTCTATTCCCAGACTACAACTCCCCCACTATCTATATACTCTCTATACCCAGACTACAACCCCCCCACTATCTATATACTCTCTATACCCAGACTACCACCCCCCCACTATCTATATACTCTCTATACCCAGACTACAACCCCCCCCACTATCTATATACTCTCTATACCCAGACTACCACCCCCCCCCACTATCTATATACTCTCTATACCCAGACTACCACCCCCCCCCACTATCTATATACTCTCTATACCCAGACTACCACCCCCCACTATCTATATACTCTCTATACCCAGACTACAACCCCCCCACTATCTATATACTCTCTATACCCAGACTACCACCCCCCCCACTATCTATATACTCTCTATACCCAGACTACAACCCCCCCACTATCTATATACTCTCTATACCCAGACTACCACCCCCCCACTATCTATATACTCTCTATACCCAGACTACAACCCCCCCACTATCTATATACTCTCTATACCCAGACTACCACCCCCCCCCACTATCTATATACTCTCTATACCCAGACTACCACCCCCCACTATCTATATACTCTCTATACCCAGACTACAACCCCCCCCACTATCTATATACTCTCTATACCCAGACTACCACCCCCCCCCACTATCTATATACTCTCTATACCCAGACTACCACCCCCCCCACTATCTATATACTCTCTATACCCAGACTACAACCCCCCCACTATCTATATACTCTCTATACCCAGACTACCACCCCCCCCACTATCTATATACTCTCTATACCCAGACTACAACCCCCCCCCACTATCTATATACTCTCTATACCCAGACTACCACCCCCCCACTATCTATATACTCTCTATACCCAGACTACAACCCCCCCCCACTATCTATATACTCTCTATACCCAGACTACAACCCCCCCACTATCTATATACTCTCTATACCCAGACTACAACCCCCCCCCCACTATCTATATACTCTCTATACCCAGACTACCACCCCCCCCACTATCTATATACTCTCTATACCCAGACTACAACCCCCCCCACTATCTATATACTCTCTATACCCAGACTACAACCCCCCCACTATCTATATACTCTCTATACCCAGACTACAACCCCCCCACTATCTATATACTCTCTATACCCAGACTACCACCCCCCCACTATCTATATACTCTCTATACCCAGACTACAACCCCCCCACTATCTATATACTCTCTATACCCAGACTACAACCCCCCCACTATCTATATACTCTCTATACCCAGACTACAACCCCCCCCACTATCTATATACTCTCTATACCCAGACTACCACCCCCCCACTATCTATATACTCTCTATACCCAGACTACAACCCCCCCCACTATCTATATACTCTCTATACCCAGACTACAACCCCCCCCCCACTATCTATATACTCTCTATACCCAGACTACCACCCCCCCACTATCTATATACTCTCTATACCCAGACTACAACCCCCCACTATCTATATACTCTCTATACCCAGACTACCACCCCCCACTATCTATATACTCTCTATACCCAGACTACCACCCCCCCACTATCTATATACTCTCTATACCCAGACTACAACCCCCCACTATCTATATACTCTCTATACCCAGACTACCACCCCCCCACTATCTATATACTCTCTATACCCAGACTACCAACCCCCCCCACTATCTATATACTCTCTATACCCAGACTACAACCCCCCCACTATCTATATACTCTCTATACCCAGACTACAACCCCCCCCACTATCTATATACTCTCTATACCCAGACTACCAACCCCCCCCACTATCTATATACTCTCTATACCCAGACTACAACCCCCCCCCACTATCTATATACTCTCTATACCCAGACTACAACCCCCCCCACTATCTATATACTCTCTATACCCAGACTACAACCCCCCCACTATCTATATACTCTCTATACCCAGACTACAACCCCCCCACTATCTATATACTCTCTATACCCAGACTACAACCCCCCCACTATCTATATACTCTCTATACCCAGACTACCACCCCCCCCACTATCTATATACTCTCTATACCCAGACTACCACCCCCCCCCACTATCTATATACTCTCTATACCCAGACTACCACCCCCCCACTATCTATATACTCTCTATACCCAGACTACCACCCCCCCACTATCTATATACTCTCTATACCCAGACTACCACCCCCCCACTATCTATATACTCTCTATACCCAGACTACAACCCCCCCACTATCTATATACTCTCTATACCCAGACTACCCCCCCCCACTATCTATATACTCTCTATACCCAGACTACCACCCCCCCCCACTATCTATATACTCTCTATACCCAGACTACCACCCCCCCACTATCTATATACTCTCTATACCCAGACTACAACCCCCCCCCACTATCTATATACTCTCTATACCCAGACTACAACCCCCCACTATCTATATACTCTCTATACCCAGACTACCACCCCCCACTATCTATATACTCTCTATACCCAGACTACAACCCCCCCACTATCTATATACTCTCTATACCCAGACTACAACCCCCCCACTATCTATATACTCTCTATACCCAGACTACCACCCCCCCCCCCACTATCTATATACTCTCTATACCCAGACTACAACCCCCCCACTATCTATATACTCTCTATACCCAGACTACAACCCCCCCACTATCTATATACTCTCTATACCCAGACTACAACCCCCCCCCACTATCTATATACTCTCTATACCCAGACTACAACCCCCCCACTATCTATATACTCTCTATACCCAGACTACAACCCCCCCACTATCTATATACTCTCTATACCCAGACTACAACCCCCCCCCACTATCTATATACTCTCTATACCCAGACTACCACCCCCCCCACTATCTATATACTCTCTATACCCAGACTACAACCCCCCCCACTATCTATATACTCTCTATACCCAGACTACAACCCCCCCCCACTATCTATATACTCTCTATACCCAGACTACCACCCCCCCCACTATCTATATACTCTCTATACCCAGACTACAACCCCCCCCCCCACTATCTATATACTCTCTATACCCAGACTACCACCCCCCCCACTATCTATATACTCTCTATACCCAGACTACAACCCCCCCACTATCTATATACTCTCTATACCCAGACTACAACCCCCCCCACTATCTATATACTCTCTATACCCAGACTACCACCCCCCCCACTATCTATATACTCTCTATACCCAGACTACCACCCCCCCCCACTATCTATATACTCTCTATACCCAGACTACAACCCCCCCACTATCTATATACTCTCTATACCCAGACTACCACCCCCCCACTATCTATATACTCTCTATACCCAGACTACCACCCCCCCCACTATCTATATACTCTCTATACCCAGACTACAACCCCCCCACTATCTATATACTCTCCATACCCAGACTACAACCCCCCCCCCCCACTATCTATATACTCTCTATACCCAGACTACAACCCCCCACTATCTATATACTCTCTATACCCAGACTACAACCCCCCCCCCCCCACTATCTATATACTCTCTATACCCAGACTACAACCCCCCCACTATCTATATACTCTCTATACCCAGACTACAACCCCCCCCCCCCCACTATCTATATACTCTCTATACCCAGACTACAACCCCCCACTATCTATATACTCTCTATACCCAGACTACAACCCCCCCACTATCTATATACTCTCTATACCCAGACTACAACCCCCCCCCCCACTATCTATATACTCTCTATACCCAGACTACAACCCCCCACTATCTATATACTCTCTATACCCAGACTACCACCCCCCCCACTATCTATATACTCTCTATACCCAGACTACCACCCCCCCCACTATCTATATACTCTCTATACCCAGACTACCACCCCCCCACTATCTATATACTCTCTATACCCAGACTACAACCCCCCCCACTATCTATATACTCTCTATACCCAGACTACAACCCCCCCCACTATCTATATACTCTCTATACCCAGACTACCACCCCCCCACTATCTATATACTCTCTATACCCAGACTACAACCCCCCCACTATCTATATACTCTCTATACCCAGACTACACCCCCCCCCCCACTATCTATATACTCTCTATACCCAGACTACAACCCCCCCACTATCTATATACTCTCTATACCCAGACTACCACCCCCCCACTATCTATATACTCTCTATACCCAGACTACAACCCCCCCACTATCTATATACTCTCTATACCCAGACTACCACCCCCCCCACAATCTATATACTCTCTATACCCAGACTACAACCCCCCCCCCACTATCTATATACTCTCTATACCCAGACTACCACCCCCCCCACTATCTATATACTCTCTATACCCAGACTACAACCCCCCCACTATCTATATACTCTCTATACCCAGACTACAACCCCCCCCACTATCTATATACTCTCTATACCCAGACTACCACCCCCCCACTATCTATATACTCTCTATACCCAGACTACCACCCCCCCACTATCTATATACTCTCTATACCCAGACTACAACCCCCCCACTATCTATATACTCTCTATACCCAGACTACAACCCCCCCACTATCTATATACTCTCTATACCCAGACTACAACCCCCCCCCACTATCTATATACTCTCTATACCCAGACTACAACCCCCCCACTATCTATATACTCTCTATACCCAGACTACCACCCCCCCACTATCTATATACTCTCTATACCCAGACTACCACCCCCCCACTATCTATATACTCTCTATACCCAGACTACAACCCCCCCACTATCTATATACTCTCTATACCCAGACTACAACCCCCCCCACTATCTATATACTCTCTATACCCAGACTACACCCCCCCACTATCTATATACTCTCTATACCCAGACTACAACCCCCCCCACTATCTATATACTCTCTATACCCAGACTACACCCCCCCACTATCTATATACTCTCTATACCCAGACTACAACCCCCCCCACTATCTATATACTCTCTATACCCAGACTACACCCCCCCACTATCTATATAATCTCTATACCCAGACTACAACCCCCCCCACTATCTATATACTCTCTATACCCAGACTACAACCCCCCACTATCTATATACTCTCTATACCCAGACTACAACCCCCCCACTATCTATATACTCTCTATACCCAGACTACACCCCCCCACTATCTATATAATCTCTATACCCAGACTACAACCCCCCCCACTATCTATATACTCTCTATACCCAGACTACAACCCCCCACTATCTATATACTCTCTATACCCAGACTACAACCCCCCCACTATCTATATACTCTCTATACCCAGACTACCACCCCCCCCCCACTATCTATATACTCTCTATACCCAGACTACCACCCCCCCCACTATCTATATACTCTCTATACCCAGACTACCACCCCCCACTATCTATATACTCTCTATACCCAGACTACCACCCCCCCACTATCTATATACTCTCTATACCCAGACTACAACCCCCCCCCACTATCTATATACTCTCTATACCCAGACTACAACCCCCCCACTATCTATATACTCTCTATACCCAGACTACCACCCCCCCACTATCTATATACTCTCTATACCCAGACTACCACCCCCCCACTATCTATATACTCTCTATACCCAGACTACAACCCCCCACTATCTATATACTCTCTATACCCAGACTACAACCCCCCCCACTATCTATATACTCTCTATACCCAGACTACAACCCCCCCACTATCTATATACTCTCTATACCCAGACTACACCCCCCCACTATCTATATACTCTCTATACCCAGACTACAACCCCCCCCCCCACTATCTATATACTCTCTATACCCAGACTACAACCCCCCCCCCCACTATCTATATACTCTCTATACCCAGACTACAACCCCCCCCCCACTATCTATATACTCTCTATACCCAGACTACAACCCCCCCACTATCTATATACTCTCTATACCCAGACTACCACCCCCCCACTATCTATATACTCTCTATACCCAGACTACACCCCCCCCCACTATCTATATACTCTCTATACCCAGACTACAACCCCCCCACTATCTATATACTCTCTATACCCAGACTACAACCCCCCACTATCTATATACTCTCTATACCCAGACTACCACCCCCCCCACTATCTTTATACTCTCTATACCCAGACTACAACCCCCCCCCCACTATCTATATACTCTCTATACCCAGACTACAACCCCCCCACTATCTATATACTCTCTATACCCAGACTACAACCCCCCCACTATCTATATACTCTCTATACCCAGACTACAACCCCCCCCACTATCTATATACTCTCTATACCCAGACTACAACCCCCCCCACTATCTATATACTCTCTATACCCAGACTACAACCCCCCCACTATCTATATACTCTCTATACCCAGACTACCACCCCCCCACTATCTATATACTCTCTATACCCAGACTACCACCCCCCCCACTATCTATATACTCTCTATACCCAGACTACAACCCCCCCCCACTATCTATATACTCTCTATACCCAGACTACAACCCCCCCACTATCTATATACTCTCTATACCCAGACTACAACCCCCCCACTATCTATATACTCTCTATACCCAGACTACAACCCCCCCCACTATCTATATACTCTCTATACCCAGACTACAACCCCCCCCACTATCTATATACTCTCTATACCCAGACTACAACCCCCCCACTATCTATATACTCTCTATACCCAGACTACAACCCCCCCACTATCTATATACTCTCTATACCCAGACTACCACCCCCCCCCACTATCTATATACTCTCTATACCCAGACTACCACCCCCCCCCCCCCCACTATCTATATACTCTCTATTCCCAGACTACAACCCCCCCACTATCTATATACTCTCTATACCCAGACTACAACCCCCCCACTATCTATATACTCTCTATACCCAGACTACCACCCCCCCACTATCTATATACTCTCTATACCCAGACTACAACCCCCCCCACTATCTATATACTCTCTATACCCAGACTACCACCCCCCCCCACTATCTATATACTCTCTATACCCAGACTACAACCCCCCCCACTATCTATATACTCTCTATACCCAGACTACCACCCCCCCCCACTATCTATATACTCTCTATACCCAGACTACAACCCCCCCCCACTATCTATATACTCTCTATACCCAGACTACAACCCCCCCACTATCTATATACTCTCTATACCCAGACTACCACCCCCCACTATCTATATACTCTCTATACCCAGACTACAACCCCCCCACTATCTATATACTCTCTATACCCAGACTACAACCCCCCCACTATCTATATACTCTCTATACCCAGACTACCACCCCCCCACTATCTATATACTCTCTATACCCAGACTACAACCCCCCCACTATCTATATACTCTCTATACCCAGACTACCACCCCCCCCCACTATCTATATACTCTCTATACCCAGACTACAACCCCCCCACTATCTATATACTCTCTATACCCAGACTACCACCCCCCCACTATCTATATACTCTCTATACCCAGACTACCACCCCCCCCCACTATCTATATACTCTCTATACCCAGACTACCACCCCCCACTATCTATATACTCTCTATACCCAGACTACAACCCCCCCCACTATCTATATACTCTCTATACCCAGACTACCACCCCCCCCCACTATCTATATACTCTCTATACCCAGACTACCACCCCCCCCACTATCTATATACTCTCTATACCCAGACTACAACCCCCCCACTATCTATATACTCTCTATACCCAGACTACCACCCCCCCCACTATCTATATACTCTCTATACCCAGACTACAACCCCCCCCCACTATCTATATACTCTCTATACCCAGACTACAACCCCCCACTATCTATATACTCTCTATACCCAGACTACAACCCCCCACTATCTATATACTCTCTATACCCAGACTACAACCCCCCCACTATCTATATACTCTCTATACCCAGACTACAACCCCCCCACTATCTATATACTCTCTATACCCAGACTACAACCCCCCCCCACTATCTATATACTCTCTATACCCAGACTACAACCCCCCCCACTATCTATATACTCTCTATACCCAGACTACAACCCCCCCACTATCTATATACTCTCTATACCCAGACTACAACCCCCCCCCACTATCTATATACTCTCTATACCCAGACTACAACCCCCCCACTATCTATATACTCTCTATACCCAGACTACAACCCCCCCACTATCTATATACTCTCTATACCCAGACTACACCCCCCCCCACTATCTATATACTCTCTATACCCAGACTACCACCCCCCCACTATCTATATACTCTCTATACCCAGACTACCACCCCCCCACTATCTATATACTCTCTATACCCAGACTACAACCCCCCACTATCTATATACTCTCTATACCCAGACTACCACCCCCCCACTATCTATATACTCTCTATACCCAGACTACCAACCCCCCCCACTATCTATATACTCTCTATACCCAGACTACAACCCCCCCCCACTATCTATATACTCTCTATACCCAGACTACAACCCCCCCCACTATCTATATACTCTCTATACCCAGACTACAACCCCCCCACTATCTATATACTCTCTATACCCAGACTACAACCCCCCCACTATCTATATACTCTCTATACCCAGACTACAACCCCCCCACTATCTATATACTCTCTATACCCAGACTACCACCCCCCCCACTATCTATATACTCTCTATACCCAGACTACCACCCCCCCCCACTATCTATATACTCTCTATACCCAGACTACCACCCCCCCCACTATCTATATACTCTCTATACCCAGACTACCACCCCCCCCCACTATCTATATACTCTCTATACCCAGACTACCACCCCCCCACTATCTATATACTCTCTATACCCAGACTACAACCCCCCCCACTATCTATATACTCTCTATACCCAGACTACAACCCCCCACTATCTATATACTCTCTATACCCAGACTACAACCCCCCCACTATCTATATACTCTCTATACCCAGACTACCACCCCCCACTATCTATATACTCTCTATACCCAGACTACAACCCCCCACTATCTATATACTCTCTATACCCAGACTACAACCCCCCCACTATCTATATACTCTCTATACCCAGACTACCACCCCCCCCCACTATCTATATACTCTCTATACCCAGACTACAACCCCCCCCCCACTATCTATATACTCTCTATACCCAGACTACCACCCCCCCCACTATCTATATACTCTCTATACCCAGACTACAACCCCCCCCACTATCTATATACTCTCTATACCCAGACTACAACCCCCCCCCACTATCTATATACTCTCTATACCCAGACTACCACCCCCCCCACTATCTATATACTCTCTATACCCAGACTACAACCCCCCCACTATCTATATACTCTCTATACCCAGACTACAACCCCCCCCACTATCTATATACTCTCTATACCCAGACTACCACCCCCCCCACTATCTATATACTCTCTATACCCAGACTACCACCCCCCCCCACTATCTATATACTCTCTATACCCAGACTACAACCCCCCCACTATCTATATACTCTCTATACCCAGACTACCACCCCCCCACTATCTATATACTCTCTATACCCAGACTACCACCCCCCCCACTATCTATATACTCTCTATACCCAGACTACAACCCCCCCACTATCTATATACTCTCTATACCCAGACTACAACCCCCCCCCCCCACTATCTATATACTCTCTATACCCAGACTACAACCCCCCCCCACTATCTATATACTCTCTATACCCAGACTACCACCCCCCCACTATCTATATACTCTCTATACCCAGACTACCACCCCCCACTATCTATATACTCTCTATACCCAGACTACAACCCCCCCCCACTATCTATATACTCTCTATACCCAGACTACAACCCCCCCACTATCTATATACTCTCTATACCCAGACTACAACCCCCCCCCCCACTATCTATATACTCTCTATACCCAGACTACAACCCCCCACTATCTATATACTCTCTATACCCAGACTACAACCCCCCCACTATCTATATACTCTCTATACCCAGACTACAACCCCCCCCCCCCACTATCTATATACTCTCTATACCCAGACTACAACCCCCCACTATCTATATACTCTCTATACCCAGACTACAACCCCCCCACTATCTATATACTCTCTATACCCAGACTACAACCCCCCCCACTATCTATATACTCTCTATACCCAGACTACCACCCCCCCACTATCTATATACTCTCTATACCCAGACTACAACCCCCCCACTATCTATATACTCTCTATACCCAGACTACAACCCCCCCACTATCTATATACTCTCTATACCCAGACTACACCCCCCCCACTATCTATATACTCTCTATACCCAGACTACAACCCCCCCACTATCTATATACTCTCTATACCCAGACTACCACCCCCCCACTATCTATATACTCTCTATACCCAGACTACAACCCCCCCACTATCTATATACTCTCTATACCCAGACTACCACCCCCCCCACTATCTATATACTCTCTATACCCAGACTACAACCCCCCCCCCACTATCTATATACTCTCTATACCCAGACTACCACCCCCCCCACTATCTATATACTCTCTATACCCAGACTACCACCCCCCCACTATCTATATACTCTCTATACCCAGACTACCACCCCCCCACTATCTATATACTCTCTATACCCAGACTACCACCCCCCCACTATCTATATACTCTCTATACCCAGACTACAACCCCCCCACTATCTATATACTCTCTATACCCAGACTACCACCCCCCCCACTATCTATATACTCTCTATACCCAGACTACCACCCCCCCACTATCTATATACTCTCTATACCCAGACTACAACCCCCCCACTATCTATATACTCTCTATACCCAGACTACAACCCCCCCACTATCTATATACTCTCTATACCCAGACTACCACCCCCCCACTATCTATATACTCTCTATACCCAGACTACAACCCCCCCACTATCTATATACTCTCTATACCCAGACTACAACCCCCCCACTATCTATATACTCTCTATACCCAGACTACCACCCCCCCACTATCTATATACTCTCTATACCCAGACTACCACCCCCCCACTATCTATATACTCTCTATACCCAGACTACAACCCCCCCACTATCTATATACTCTCTATACCCAGACTACAACCCCCCCCACTATCTATATACTCTCTATACCCAGACTACACCCCCCCACTATCTATATACTCTCTATACCCAGACTACCACCCCCCACTATCTATATACTCTCTATACCCAGACTACAACCCCCCCACTATCTATATACTCTCTATACCCAGACTACAACCCCCCACTATCTATATACTCTCTATACCCAGACTACAACCCCCCCACTATCTATATACTCTCTATACCCAGACTACAACCCCCCCACTATCTATATACTCTCTATACCCAGACTACCACCCCCCCCCCACTATCTATATACTCTCTATACCCAGACTACCACCCCCCCCACTATCTATATACTCTCTATACCCAGACTACCACCCCCCACTATCTATATACTCTCTATACCCAGACTACCACCCCCCCACTATCTATATACTCTCTATACCCAGACTACAACCCCCCCCCACTATCTATATACTCTCTATACCCAGACTACAACCCCCCCACTATCTATATACTCTCTATACCCAGACTACCACCCCCCCACTATCTATATACTCTCTATACCCAGACTACCACCCCCCCACTATCTATATACTCTCTATACCCAGACTACAACCCCCCACTATCTATATACTCTCTATACCCAGACTACAACCCCCCCCACTATCTATATACTCTCTATACCCAGACTACAACCCCCCCACTATCTATATACTCTCTATACCCAGACTACACCCCCCCACTATCTATATACTCTCTATACCCAGACTACCACCCCCCACTATCTATATACTCTCTATACCCAGACTACCACCCCCCCCCACTATCTATATACTCTCTATACCCAGACTACAACCCCCCACTATCTATATACTCTCTATACCCAGACTACAACCCCCCCCCCACTATCTATATACTCTCTATACCCAGACTACCACCCCCCCACTATCTATATACTCTCTATACCCAGACTACAACCCCCCCCCACTATCTATATACTCTCTATACCCAGACTACCACCCCCCCACTATCTATATACTCTCTATACCCAGACTACAACCCCCCCACTATCTATATACTCTCTATACCCAGACTACACCCCCCCACTATCTATATACTCTCTATACCCAGACTACCACCCCCCACTATCTATATACTCTCTATACCCAGACTACAACCCCCCCCCCACTATCTATATACTCTCTATACCCAGACTACAACCCCCCCCCCACTATCTATATACTCTCTATACCCAGACTACAACCCCCCCACTATCTATATACTCTCTATACCCAGACTACCACCCCCCCACTATCTATATACTCTCTATACCCAGACTACAACCCCCCCACTATCTATATACTCTCTATACCCAGACTACAACCCCCCACTATCTATATACTCTCTATACCCAGACTACCACCCCCCCCACTATCTATATACTCTCTATACCCAGACTACAACCCCCCCCCACTATCTATATACTCTCTATACCCAGACTACAACCCCCCCACTATCTATATACTCTCTATACCCAGACTACAACCCCCCCACTATCTATATACTCTCTATACCCAGACTACAACCCCCCCCACTATCTATATACTCTCTATACCCAGACTACAACCCCCCCCACTATCTATATACTCTCTATACCCAGACTACAACCCCCCCACTATCTATATACTCTCTATACCCAGACTACAACCCCCCCCACTATCTATATACTCTCTATACCCAGACTACCACCCCCCCACTATCTATATACTCTCTATACCCAGACTACCACCCCCCCCCACTATCTATATACTCTCTATACCCAGACTACCACCCCCCCCCCCCCCACTATCTATATACTCTCTATACCCAGACTACAACCCCCCCCCACTATCTATATACTCTCTATACCCAGACTACAACCCCCCCCACTATCTATATACTCTCTATACCCAGACTACCACCCCCCCCCACTATCTATATACTCTCTATACCCAGACTACAACCCCCCCACTATCTATATACTCTCTATACCCAGACTACAACCCCCCCCACTATCTATATACTCTCTATACCCAGACTACCACCCCCCCACTATCTATATACTCTCTATACCCAGACTACCACCCCCCCCCACTATCTATATACTCTCTATACCCAGACTACAACCCCCCACTATCTATATACTCTCTATACCCAGACTACAACCCCCCACTATCTATATACTCTCTATACCCAGACTACCACCCCCCCACTATCTATATACTCTCTATACCCAGACTACAACCCCCCCCACTATCTATATACTCTCTATACCCAGACTACCACCCCCCCACTATCTATATACTCTCTATACCCAGACTACAACCCCCCCCACTATCTATATACTCTCTATACCCAGACTACAACCCCCCCCACTATCTATATACTCTCTATACCCAGACTACAACCCCCCACTATCTATATACTCTCTATACCCAGACTACAACCCCCCCCACTATCTATATACTCTCTATACCCAGACTACCACCCCCCCACTATCTATATACTCTCTATACCCAGACTACAACCCCCCCCACTATCTATATACTCTCTATACCCAGACTACAACCCCCCCCACTATCTATATACTCTCTATACCCAGACTACAACCCCCCCCACTATCTATATACTCTCTATACCCAGACTACAACCCCCCACTATCTATATACTCTCTATACCCAGACTACAACCCCCCACTATCTATATACTCTCTATACCCAGACTACAACCCCCCCACTATCTATATACTCTCTATACCCAGACTACAACCCCCCCCCACTATCTATATACTCTCTATACCCAGACTACAACCCCCCCCCACTATCTATATACTCTCTATACCCAGACTACAACCCCCCCACTATCTATATACTCTCTATACCCAGACTACCACCCCCCCCCCCACTATCTATATACTCTCTATACCCAGACTACCACCCCCCCACTATCTATATACTCTCTATACCCAGACTACAACCCCCCCCCACTATCTATATACTCCATGTAACCGATGTGAAATGGCTAGCTAGTTAGCGGTGGTGCGCGCTAATAGCGTTTCAATCGGTGACGTCACTCCACACCGAACATGTCAACGCGGAGCTATACAGAGCTCGCCACATTGTTGCGCTATTTGGGAGGCTGCACGGTGATCTGGCATGGAGCTCATGGCTCGATCACACCAACAGTATTATTACGCAAAAAATGTTACGCAGCATCATCTGGTTATGTATGCAACAAAAGTTTACCATTCACCTTCTGCTACCATTTCTGCCAAGCCGTTTAACCACATACAGTTTGACACATACGTTCGATAAATCCTATGTATATACCACACAGAACGCACGTCAACTGCCTCTGCAACGCAATGCCGCAAGGCAAACGTAGCGTTCCATTGGAAATGAAAGCACTAATGGTGTAACCAAAACGTAATGACGTTGTTGGAGTGATGAGCTGTCAATTTGACCTCTGGATGGCTCCGAGGCTCTGTAACTGCATCAAACCTCTGACCACATTTTCTCAGATCATTAATTTGATTTTACTCAACAACAATGAACGGAAAAGATAGGGGGGGGGGGGGGGGCTTGTAGTCTGGGTATAGACAGTACATAGATAATGGGACGGTTGTAGTCTGGGTATAGAGAGTATGTAGATAGTGGGGGGGATGTAGTCTGGGTGTATAGATGTAACAGTTTTAACTTTAGTCCGTCCCCTCGCGCGAACCAGGGACTCTCTGCACACATCAACAACAGTCACCCACGAAGCATCGTTACCCATCGCTCCACAAAAGCCACGGCCCTTGCAGAGCAAGGGGAACCACTACTTCAAGCTCCATATGAAGGGTTTGATGCAGTTACAGAGCCTCGGAGCCATCCAGAGGTCAAATTGACAGCTCATCACTCCAACAACGTCATTACGTTTTGGTTACACCATTAGTGCTTTCATTTCCAATGGAACGCTACGTTTGCCTTGCGGCATTGCGTTGCAGAGGCAGTTGACGTGCGTTCTGTGTGGTATATACATAGGATTTATCGAACGTATGTGTCAAACTGTATGTGTTAACGGCTTGGCAGAAATGGTAGCAGAAGGTGAATGGTAAACTTTTGTTGCATACATAACCAGATGATGCTGCGTACCATTTTTTGCGCAAAAATGCTGTTGGTGTGATCGAGCCATGAGCTCCATCCCAGATCACCGTGCAGCCTCCCAAATACGCAACAATGTGGCGAGCTCTGTATAGCTCCGTATAGCTTCGCGTTGACATGATTGGTTGGCGGGAGGTCCTGTATTAACACAAACTCACTTCCTTGACAACTTCCTTCACAGCAGCTCTGCGCTGCGCCGCAAAGCGCAAGATGTATGAACGCCCTGATATCTACTGAGGTCATATCACCGTAAACACTGCACCGTCAAAGCGGGCTCAGATTGACCATGCAGCGCCTTTAGGATCGGTTGCGGGCCTCCGATTTTCACTTTATCACATAAAGTCGGGCGGTTGGGTAAACAAACAGCTGACCACGCACGGCTAGTGTGTGTGTCTATTCCTGTCGTTTTTGTCGGTACTCCTGCCAGACACAGTAGTGTCTGATACAATAGCCAGCCATTGTTCTCTTGCACAGCCCTGATGACGCTCATTACCCCCCCAAAAAAACTCTCATTGAGTTAACACTTTATAATCTATGGCCAAATAACTGCTTCGATAGACTGCAACAAAGAAGCACTCAAATAAGCAATATTTAAAAGCAGCTAAGCAACAACAACAATAAGAAGAAGAAGAAGAAGAATCATAAAACACTGTAGCTTTATCAGGACTTATAAAGTGATTTAACATCATAGAGATTATACTGAAGTAAATATGTCTAATATTGTCCAGGTGGTCCACAGGACCACCAAGCTGGTCACAGGCTGTCAAGATTAAGAGGACACCATTTACTTATTTCAGCGGTTTTGACATTGACATTGACCAAACGGTGTGATCCCCCTCTCTGTCCTGGGTGTGACTTCGTCTGCTTCTAAAGAAAGGGCCAATGAGGTGACACACACACACACACACACATAAAAACTCCCATCTCCTCCTTATCCCTGTGACCTCATCCTTAACAACAGGAAGTCAAAATACACAAAAGAACAGGAGGCTGGGAGGAGGGAGAAGAGAGAGGGAGAAGAGAGGGAGAGAAGAGAGGGTGAGCAGAGAGGGGGAGAAGAGAGGGAGAAGAGAGGGGAGAAGAGAGGGGGAGAAGAGAGGGAGAGAAGAGAAGAGAGGGGGAGAAGAGAGGGAGAGAAGAGAGGGAGAGAAGAGGGGGAGAAGAGAGGGAGAGAAGAGAGAGGGAGAAGAGAGGGGGAGAAGAGAGGGTGAGCAGAGAGGGGGAGAAGAGAGGGAGAGAAGAGAGGGGGAGAAGAGAGGGAGAGAAGAGAGGGGGAGAAGGGTGAACTAAGGGGAGGAGGGAGAGAGAGATGGGGTAGAGGAAAGGTGAAAGGAGGAGAGAGAGAGCTTGTCTCCCAGCTTGTCTGTGGTTTGTTGTTGGGGTGAGGTAAGCACTTCCCAACTAGCACATAGCGTTCCCGAGAAGCAGATGTTTCTTAGAGCTGGTGAGAGCTTTGGTTGTCATGGTTATTTTGCATACAATCTTCCCGTAACGTTTTCTACACGTTTCCTCATGGTTCTATTTCATAAAACGTTCCTTAAAACCCCCTAGTAAATGTTCTAAGAACGTACCTAAGAATGTTATTTAAAAACATATACATTCCGTTCTCAGTGTCAACAAAACTCCATCTTGAAGAGCGCCCGCTAATTGGCCACCACTGATCTTAGTGAGTGTTTGTTTCCTTTGAAATGGAGTCTGTTTGAATAGACTAAAATGAACAGCTTTGTAGGAGAGAAAGAAGAACATGTAGCTCCATCCTGGTGGTGCAGTGGACTAATTCCCTGGATAGAGAGCAGAAGCTCATAGATTTTAATCTCACTGATGCCATGCCACAATAAAAAAAGACATGATGTGTAATGATTAATGCCTAAGCAAATTAATTTCTATGTCTCATATCTGTGCTTGGATTTCAAAACAGTTAAGCTAGCAGTGTTATTTAAAAGTCTTATTGAAGCATGTTCTGAGAACGTTATTTAATTACCTTCAAATAACCTATAATTTCCATTCTCAGAACGTTAATAAAACCTCCCCGAAAAACGTTCAGGGAACCATAGAAAAACGTTCTCAGAACCTCCGTGTAACCTAAAATATTCCCTAGAAGTCGGAATGTTCTGTTCTCAGAACGTTCAGAACACGTTCACTTTTAAAGGTCAGGAAACTAATGGCTTCGTTCCCAGAACCAATGGGAAACAAAACACATACTCTCCCGTAACTTCCAAGGAACCAAATGTGTTAGCTGGGTTAACACTTTGGTCACACCTATGGTGTTTGTGGACTTTTCCAAAACATTCTCCAACTTCTAGAACCTACAACCCAAGTTTTATTGGAGTTATAGGGGTGGCAGGTAGCCTAGTGGTTAGAGTGTAGGGACGGCAGGTAGCCTAGTGGTTAGAGTGTAGGGACGGCAGGTAGCCTAGTGGTTAGAGCGATGGGCCAGTAACCTGAAAGGTTGCTAGATAGAATCCCCCGAGCTGACAAGGTAAAACTCTGTCGTTCTGCCCCTGAACAAGGCAGTTAACCCACTTGTTCCTAGACCGTCATTGTAAATAAGTATTTGTTCTTAACTGACTTGCCTAGTTAAATAAAGGTTCAATTAAAAAAAATTAAAAAGCAACAAAAAATCTAATTCTAGAACGGTCAAACCCACCAGTATGAGATTCAGTTTCAATATGACTACACCGTTCACAGAATCCGTTTTTAAATTGTAGTCATTTTTAGCAGGCACCCTTATCCAGAGCAAATAGAGCTAAGGGCCTTGCTTAAGGACACATCAACTTTTCACGTAGTCGGCTTGGGGATTCGAACCAGCTGCCTTTCGGTTCCTGACCCAACACTCTTAACCGCTAGGCTACCTACCACCCACTGAGAGGAAAGGGTCTGCCCTGGATGAACCCCAGGGTGTATTGTATCCCTGCACGAAAATACCTTTCACACAAACACACGTCTCCATCTCTCATTGGCCAGGAGGAGGACAGAGGGACAGGCGGACAGGAGGGTGGACAAGGCAGGGGCTCTGGCTCAATGACTCGACCATCAATGCTCTTTAGTTGTCACACTTTCCCCAAACGCTTTGCAGCTGCTCCCTTTGTGGCCCACAAGAGGGTGTGGAGGAGGGATGGGGGGGTCCTTCATGTCTGTCTGTGTGTGTGTGTGTGTGTGTGTGTGTGTGTGTGTGTGTGTGTGTGTGTGTGTGTGTGTGTGTGTGTGTGTGTGTGTGTGTGTGTGTGTGTGTGTGTGTGTGTGTGTGTGTGTGTGTGTGTGTGTGTGTGTGTGTGTGTGTGTGTGTGTGTGTGTGTGTGTGTGTGTGTGTGTGGATAGTTCTCCAGACTGTTGCCAGCTTGGCCCGTGATCACTTCAATGGGGAGGTGGGAAACACTGTCTTGTCTAAACAATAGGAGACGTATAGCCCCAGGGATTCTATACAGGAGAGGCCCGATGCAGCCTGCGGTATAGGGAGACTCCATCGCTTTAGACCCAAGCAGGATGTGAGGTCACAACTTGGAATGGGAATGTTACTTCACATAGGAACCTCAGACCAGGCCATCTTCCTTCTTAGTTTCTCAGATGTCTTCACATGTCACCAAATACCGCCTTTGATTTTTAAAAGATTGTGATCTTGATCAATTGGGTCAAAATACAAATTAAACTGTAATTTCAATGAAAAATGCTTTTATTGATCCAATTCATGTAAAAACATTTAAATGCTGTTTCGTTACGTCTTCGTTACGAAAGATGTGAAACTCAGAAAAAGACATCTGGTTGGGGCTTTCAATGTACCCAAAATGTCCTCTTAAGGATCTGCCCCTTTTTTTCCATTTTCACCTAAAATGACATACCCAAATCTAACTGCCTGTAGCTCAGGACCTGAAGCAAGGATATGCATATTCTTGGTACCATTTGAAGAGAAACACTTTGAAGTTTGTGGAAATGTGAAATGAATGAAGGAGAACATAACACAATAGATCTGGTAAAAGACAATACAATGAAAAAAACATGCGTCTTTGAAATGCAAGAGAAAGGCCATAATGTATTATTCCAGCCCAGGCGCAATTTAGATTTTGGCCACTAGATGGCAGAAGTGTATGTGCAAAGTTTTAGACTGATCCAATAAACCATTGCATTTCTGTTCAAAATGTTTGTTTATTAATAACTTTTCAAGTTCACAAAAGTGCACTCTCCTCAAACAATAGCATGGTATTATTTCACTGTAATAGCTACTGTAAATTGTACAGTACAGTTAGATTAAAAATAATATACGCTTTCTGCCAATATCAGATATGTCTATGTCCTGGGAAATGTTCTTGTTACTTACAACCTCATGCTAATCACATTAGCCTACATTAGCTCAACTGTCCCAAGGGAGACCCACCAATCCTGAAGAGGATCGTCTGCGTCATAGCACCCATGACATTGGAAATATCAATGAATGACCAGGACCTGAGGTAACACTAATAGCTGTGGGAAGCAGGTATGGGACCTATACTAGGAAGGGGTATGGGAACTATAGTAGGTATGGGAACTATACTAGGAAGAGGGATGGTAACTATACTAGGGAGAGGGATGGGAACTATACTAGGTATGGGTACTATACTAGGTATGGGTACTATACTAGGTATGGGAACTATACTAGGTATGGGTACTATACTAGGTATGGGTACTATACTAGGTATGGGTACTATACTAGGTATGGGAACTATACTAGGTATGGGAACTATAGTAGGTATGGGAACTATAGTAGGTATGGGTATGAGAATTATACTAGATATGGGTACTATACTAAGTATGGGAACTATACTAGATATGGGTACTATACTAGGTATGGGAACTATACTAGGTATGGGTACTATACTAGGTATGGGTACTATACTAGATATGGGTACTATACTAGATACGGGAACTATAGTAGGTATGGGAACTATAGTAGGTATGGGAACTATAGTAGGTATGGGTATGGAAACTATACTAGATATGGGTACTATACTAGGTATGGGAACTATTCTAGGTATGGGTACTATACTAGGTATGGGTACTATACTAGGTATGGGAACTATTCTAGGTATGGGTACTATACTAGGTATGGGTACTATACTAGGTATGGGAACTATACTAGGTATGGGTACTATACTAGGTATGGGAACTATACTAGGTATGGGAACTATACTAGGTATGGGTACTATACTAGGTATGGGAACTTTACTAGGTAGGTAACTATACTAGCTATGGTAACTATAGTAGGTATGGGAACTTTACTAGGTAGGTAACTATACTAGTAAGAGGGATGGTAACTATACTGGGTATGGTAACTATACTAAAGCCACTTTGTGCTTCAGACATGTCGAGTGGTTCAGGGTCCATATATATTCGATTATTACACCATCACTTTTTGTTTCATGTACCATTGATGAAATATTGATGAAATATATTTTTCAGATATTTAAAAAATAATATTTTATTCTGTCCTGAAAATCAGGTCCAACACTGTTACACTATAACACTTCTTATCTGTAAGCCTAGATGTGTGCGTTAGATTGATGATGTAGTCATGTGTCTAGTCATCCAGTCTATATGTATATAGTATAGATTGTGGTGTATTTGGGTCTACCATATTTATTTTCTCTTGGGGTGTTGGTGTAATATACAATTATTACATTTTACTGTGTGTCTTATAGCATTTCCAATTTACTCTGTGTGTCAAAAAATAAAGAAACGACAAAGTTCTGCAACGAAGTACAAATGACAAATAGGATTTATTTAATGGTATCAAAAAACAACTACTAACAAACATATGCAAAAAATATATATGGTACGAAATATATTACTTTAGTTCAATAAATATCACATAGGTAGTAATAAGACAGACAGCAGTCTCTGGTGAGTTTGATCCCCGTCTTAGTGCTTTAGGGGTTCTGACTCTCTCCCAGAGCTGTAAATAGTACAAATGGCTAACAGAGCTAGCACGCTAATGATACTAACAGAGCTAACATGCTAATAATGCTAACAGTACAAGATGCTAACAGAGCTAGCATGATGCTAACAGAGCTAGTATGATGCTAACAGAGCTAGTGTTAGCTAACAGCTGCTAGCACTACAAAGGCACGGTGGTGTTTCAGAGGTATCTGGTGGTTGGTTGGTTCCCCCAATATTGCCGGGATCGTCGGGGTCTTACGGTGTTTTATAAAAAGGCATACATTCGCATGTGAATGGGGCTTTCCCGTCCACGTTAAACTAAACCTTCTGGCGCTCTCCGACCTGGCTGATTGGCCAGAGATCAGAGATACATTCATTGTTCGTCAACAATAAAGAGTCTTGAGGAGTGATTTATCTAAACCTGCGTCGTTTGCCGAGGCATTGGCGGGATTCCCTCAGGATGACAGCTCGTTTTTTGTGTGAACAAAGCTGTGGGACATTGAAGGTAATTCATGATTCCTGAGAGTCTAGTTGGTAGCAATAAATATGACTGTCTGTGAGTGACCAAGGGAGGGTTTACGTGCCCATTTTGTGTAGAGTTGTGGCAGGTACATTTTTAAAATTGTGATTATGAAAAGCTGACCACTCTCATTAAATGACTTTGCATACTTGACAAAAGTTCTTTGAATACAATCTCTTCTCTTCATCTCATTAAAATACTTCTAACTTCCTTTAAATTTGACCCTTTCCCCCAGTTACCTTCAGCCACTGACTTCTCGCTGTCTCTTCCTAGAAGTTGAGGTATTCTAGGCAGATCTGTGGGTATCATTCACCTTCCGAAGAGGATGCTGGCCCATGAAGCTGAAGTTAGGACTGATGATGCCATATTGATAGCCAGAGAAACTCCTTTCAAGGCGATGGGGGGGCAGTACACTACTAGTATTGTGACAGTACATTACTAGTATTGTGACAGTACTAGTATTGTCACCACTAGTATTGTTACAGTACACTACTAGTATTGTGACGGTACACTACTAGTATTGTGACAGTACTAGTATTGTCACCACTAGTATTGTTACAGTACACTACTAGTATTGTGACAGTACATTACTAGTATTGTGACAGTACTAGTATTTCCCCAGGGCAGGACTCCCGGCTTCCGACGAGCAGGATGAAGTAGCCAGGACCTGGGACTCAAACCGTAGCAGTTGGCCCATGAAGCTGAAGTTAGGACTGATGATGCCATATTGATAGCCAGAGAAACTCCTTTCAAGGCGATGGGGCAGACCTGTGGATTTAACCCATAAACTAGGCCACTTGGTTTTGTCTCTCCAAAAGGTAGCCCTTTTGTCCTGTGATGCCAGGATCACTTCTTCATGACCTTTACACCAGGAAGGGCATCAACTAGGGTTCCTTCAGTTCTAGAGCTCAATGTCTATCCAAAACTCAATGATTAGTCACCTGTATTTGAGTGACACTGACAGTACACTACTAGTATTGTGACAGTACATTACTAGTATTGTGACAGTACTAGTATTGTCACCACTAGTATTGTTACAGTACACTACTAGTATTGTGACGGTACACTACTAGTATTGTGACAGTACTAGTATTGTCACCACTAGTATTGTTACAGTACACTACTAGTATTGTGACAGTACTAGTATTGTCACCACTAGTATTGTTACAGTACACTACTAGTATTGTGACGGTACACTACTAGTATTGTGACAGAACTAGTATTGTCACCACTAGTATTGTGACGGTACACTACTAGTATTGTGACAGTACAGTACTAGTATTGTGACAGTACAGTACTAGTATTGTGACAGTAAACTACTAGTATTATGACAGTACAGTACTAGTATTGTCACTACTAGTATTATGACAGTACAGTACTAGTATTGTCACTACTAGTATTTTGACAGTACAGTACCAGTATTGTGACAGTACACTACTAGTATTATGACAGTACAGTACTAGTATTGTCACTACTAGTATTTTGACAGTACAGTACCAGTATTGTGACAGTACACTACTAGTATTGTGACAGTACAGTACTAGTATTGTGACAGTACACTACTAGTATTGTGACAGTATAGTACTAGTATTGTGACAGTAAACTACTAGTATTGTGACAGTACAGTACTAGTATTGTGACAGTACACTACTAGTATTTTGACAGTACAGTACTAGTATTGTGACAGTAAATTACTAGTATTTTGACAGTACAGTACTAGTATTGTGACAGTACAGTACTAGTATTGTGACAGTAAACGACTAGTATTGTGACAGTACACGACTAGTATTATGACAGTACAGTACTAGTATTGTCACTACTAGTATTTTGACAGTACAGTACTAGTATTGTGACAGTACAGTACTAGTATTATGACAGTACTAGTATTGTGACAGTACAGTACTAGTATTTTGACAGTACTAGTATTGTGACAGTACACGACTAGTATTATGACAGTACAGTACTAGTATTGTGACAGTACAGTTCTAGTATTTTGACAGTACAGTTCTAGTATTTTGACAGTACACTACTAGTACTGTTACAGTACAGTCACAACGACTCGACACCGATAGTGACAGTTTAAGTCCGGGCGAAGACAGACAACCCTCCATATGGTCCTACTCTTCCCCTTAGCAGCTTGGTGAGGTGGTGATGGGGCTGTGCAGGAAGGAGAGCTGTCCGTGTCCAGCAGAGCCGTGGACGGGGACAGACACTGGGAAGTTAAAGACCGTACTGCTCTTCCCCAGGGCAGGACTCCCGGCTTCCGACGAGCAGGATGAAGTAGCCAGGACCTGGGACTCAAACCGTAGCAGTTGGCCCATGAAGCTGAAGTTAGGACTGATGATGCTGCGGCGCTGCTTGACGAACTCAAAGGCCTCGTCCAGCTTCACGCGGTTGGTCCTCATCAGGTAGGCCAGACAGATGGTGGCGGAGCGGGAGATGCCGGCTTGGCAGTGGACGAACACACGACCGCCTTTATTACGGACGGAGTCTAAAGGAGAGAGAGAAGGAGAGGGGAGATTAGTACAACTATGTGTCAATACAACATATTCAACTTAGTTCTTCTGTAAGTGTGGGACAGTTGTGTAAGTTGTTGCCAGATTTCTGAAAGGTTTCTCTTGACTGTGTTAGAATACCATTGGTCCTTTGTAGCTCGGTTGGTAGAGCATGGCACTCGTAACACCAGGGTAATGGGTTCAATTTCTGGGACCACCCATATGTAAAATGTATGCACGCATCCCAGCCGACATAGTTCGGATCAAGTTTGTGCATGTTTTATGACGTTTAATGTTTGTTTTGAACATCGGTAAGGTTTTTTCCCCCCCGGCTGTTCAGGCACACTAAATGTTTTCTCGAGGCAAGCAGAAGTTGGTAGACCAAGTCTACGCCCCTTCGTCTGTGATTGGTCAACAGTAGGGATTCTTCAATAAAGTATTTGTTATCATTCAGAGACGATTACATTTTTTCATTGACAAATACAGCACCAAACACCTTCGTTAGATGTTAAATTGTGCGACTAAGGTCTCCTCGACAAACACATCCGAATGAATGACAGATTTCTTGACTTATCTATTTTGAGGGAGTTTATACTGGCTACGGCATCTCAAAATGGACAAACAGTACTATTGCAGATTTTTTGTTTGTTTTTAAGCGAATGTTTTTTAAGGGAGTATGGCGCACCCTCGTTAGGTTCCACTAGATCAGTTTACTATGCGCCTGCCAAACTGAAGCATGCGGAAGCTTTAAGCCACAGCAGGAAGTTACCAGTATCCTCCTTGCTCAGTCAGTAGGCCTACTAAGGCACAGCAGGAAGTGACTCATAGAAAAGTAGGTTATTCCTCCTGACACACTTTCAGTTGCAAATCACCCTCCATAGTGTTACTAACTAATGGTGTTGCTAACGGACCCATCTCATTAACCCAGGAATAGGGCAGATAGATGGGTCTGGGGTGGAGGGTGATCAGGGGGGCTATTCCCCAAGGAGAGGGGAGCAGAGGAGGACAAAGGGGGGTTGGCTGCCCCTCTGCTGGAGTTATTAATCTGGGAGAAAGGCCGACCGTGAGCCTGTTGGAGAAAACTACCTTTTGTCCCGACAGAACAAAGAGACGGAGAGGAGAGAGCTGCATTCAACCATCAGCCTCTCTCTGGGCACGTCCCAAAAGGCTCCCTATTCCCTTTATAGTGCACTACATTTAACCAGGGCCCTATGGAACCCTATTCCCTTTATAGTGCACTACATTTAACCAGGGCCCTATGGAACCCTACTCCCTTTATAGTGCACTACATTTAACCAGGGCAGTGCACTATCAAGGGAATAGGATTCCATTTGGCATACAGCTCTCTCTCTCTCTCTCTCTGGCTGCCTGCTACAAAAGCAGAGTGAGTTCTGGGTCTGTTGGGTCTGCTTGGTGTCTCCCACATGAAAAGGGATCACCTCTTTAAAAGTGGGGTCTAGTAGAGGGGTGGATGGGCTGTGATGATGTCACCACCACTGGGAGCCCTGGCTCAGACAGCTGGTTGGGGTTTGGAGGGAACTTTTTTCTATTTAAATCCAAGTCATTGAATGGAGGAGAGGAGAGAGGGATGGAGAGAATGAGGGGGTTGGCTGTTGAGTTGGAGAGAGGGAGGGGGTTGGATGTTGAGTTGGAGAGAGGGAGGGGGTTGGCTGTTGAGTTGGAGAGAGGGAGGGGGTTGGCTATTGAGTTGGAGAGAGGGAGGGGGTTGGATGTTGAGTTGGAGAGAGGGAGGGGGTTGGCTGTTGAGTTGGAGAGAGGGAGGGGGTTGGCTATTGAGTTGGAGAGAGGGAGGGGGTTGGATGTTGAGTTGGAGAGAGGGAGGGGGTTGGATGTTGAGTTGGAGAGAGGGAGGGGGTTGGCTGTTGAGTTGGAGAGAATGAGGGGGTTGGCTGTTGAGTTGGAGAGAGGGAGGGGTTGGCTGTTGAGTTGGAGAGAGGGAGGGGTTGGCTGTTGAGTTGGAGAGAGGGAGGGAGTTGGATGTTGAGTTGGAGAGAATGAGGGGGTTGGCTGTTGAGTTGGAGAGAGGGAGGGGGTTGGCTGTTGAGTTGGAGAGAGGGAGGGGGTCACGGTTACGGCCATACGGTTCAATTTGACACTTCTCAATGAGACATTTTTAAGACAACTGTAGCTATTTAAATAAATACATGACGGAATAACACTATTTACCGACATAGAGTCAGAACACATCATCAAATACATATTATGATGTGGCCACGTCATTTACTTGAACACTTCTGACAGTGTTGTTGTTTTGTTTCCGTACCATTATTGCTGGCTAGACTAGCCTAGACCATACCTAGACCATGCCTAGACTAGCCTAGACCATGCCTAGACTAGCCTACACCATGCCTAGACTAGCCTAGACCATGCCTAGACTAGCCTACACCATGCCTAGACTAGCCTAGACCATGCCTAGACCATGCCTAGACCATGCCTAGACCATGCCTAGACTAGCCTAGACTAGCCTAGACCATACCTAGACCATGCCTAGACTAGCCTAGACCATACCTAGACCATACCTAGACCATGCCTAGACCATGCCTAGACCATGCCTAGACTAGCCTAGACTAGCCTAGACCATGCCTAGACCATGCCTAGACCATGCCTAGACCATGCCTAGACTAGCCTAGACCATGCCTAGACCATACCTAGACCATGCCTAGACCATGCCTAGACCATACCTAGACCATGCCTAGACCATGCCTAGACCATGCCTAGACCATACCTAGACCATGCCTAGACCATACCTAGACCATGCCTAGACCATGCCTAGAGGGAGGTGGCATGTTCTGATTGATCCGTCTGTATTTGTTCAGGCTTGTGATTGGATTGCAGACAGAACCTTATAGCACCAATCAAATGGGTTCATGCAAATAGAACGTTCTAGGTATCCATTTTTTTCCCCAAAATTAAAATGCACTTTTTCAAAAATCTAACTTCACAGACATATGAATAATAATCTAAAAGATCAATTATATGTGAATAGCTCTGTTTTTTTTTTTTTTTTTTTTTTTTACAAACATGTCAAATATAACCTTATAGTTCCAAGGTCTCAATATGTTTTCTTACCCAGTTACCTAAAGCTGAATACACTGTTAGTCGCTCTGGATAGGAGTGTCTGCTAAATAAACGTAATGTAAATGTAGCCTAAAACAGTTAAGACACTCACCGATAAACTCTATGGCCTCATTGAACCAGGAGGAGATATCAGCCTTGTGGTTGTCCTCTACAGGGATACTCTTGTACTGGAAGGACTCTTCAAAGTGGTTGGGGCAGTTAGCTGATACGTTGATGAGAGCAGTGATACCCAGCATGTCTATCATGTCCTTTCTGGAGGCATGGTAGGCACTGCCCAGGTAGAGGAAGGGAAGGATCTCCACTGGACCACCCTGGAGAGGAGGAGAGGAACAGGACAGAAAACAGTCAACCACCAACCCTAAAGTTATAGGATTTAATAAAGTTAGTCGAAGATGTTCAAATCTATAGTTTGATGAAACATTGACATTGTTTTGAGAGTAATAACATGTCAAAGTGTTATTGGAGAAGAAGATAGGAACAGAAAATAATGCCAAAGCCTATAAATACTTACGCCTATAGCCTACCAAATTGAGATCAGTTTAAGATGGCAGAATCTATTGTTTGATGACACACTGACTGACATTGGTATATTTATTATACAGGTAAAAGTGCTGTTACACAGTAATAACATACAAAATACATGTTTTAAAGAAAACCTACCTGGTCATAGAGCGGTGTACTGCATGGACTGCAGCCGGAGTCGGCGCTGTCTGGACGGGCGCTGAGGGGCAGACTGAGCCCCTGTGGAGCTGACGGCTTGGTACACATCTCTGGATACTCCGAGGAGAACGTGTCAAAACCACCTAAACAATGACCAGATAGGACGTAAGGATACTGTACAACAGTCACGTCACCATCTCAGTTATAAACAGTAGCAGCTGTAGAGTGGCTATTTCGGCACAGTCACAGTGTTCACTTCATAACTGTCACTTTAAATAATGCCACTTTTAATAATGTTTACATATCTTACATTACTCATATCACATGTATATACTGTATTTTATACCATCTATTGCACCTCGCCTATGCCGCTCTGGCCATCGCTCATCCATATACTTATATGTACATATTCTCATTCACCCCTTTAGATGTGTGTGTACTAGATAGTTGTTGGGGAATTGTTAGATTACTTGTTAGATATTACTGCATTGTCGGAACTAGATGAACAAGCATTTCGCTACACTCGCATTAACATCTGCTAACCATGTGTACGTGACCAATAAATGTTGATTTGATTTTCATTTTGACGTAGGCCTACGCTATGGCACATGTTTTGCGCCGTTCGTTACCAGGAGTGCGTAATCAATATGGAGTAGGCCTAGGCTATAGAAACAGGCTACATGTTTATAATAAATCAAATGACCTTTGAGAAAGAAGAAACGAGTCCCACACGGGTGTCGACACAGAGCTGTTACGGCGAGCATTAGAGTCCCGTCCTTCTTCACTTGGCCAAAGTCCAAACTCCGATCATCCAGAAACACTACCGATTGATACTCCCCTGAGAGAAGCCGGTTCCGCGTGTCCTCGTTGGGCACGATGTGTCCCACCCCCAGCCCCCCTCTGGCCCTCCGGCGGACTATAGTACTGAAGCGGACGTTGGTGGACCCGATGAGGTGAGAGGAGTTGAAGGAGAAGAATGAGCGGCAGTCCAGAACCAGACAGCCCGGGTCTTCCCCCTCCAGCAGCCCGCGGAGGGACATGGCATCGATGCTGGGGACTTCCATTATCACCATAGTAGGAGGGCGGCGGGCGTCAAATGTTAAATCCAAATACATAGACTGTGGAACAGGCAAATAAACCTCTGGGTGGTCGGTGTCACCTGTTCCTATAGAAACTTGTGAAGTTTTCTTTTTTTTAAGACACAAGTAGATTTATTCTTGAAACAGTTGTATGTTCTTTTGTTCTCCTTAGCTTCTTTGAGGTTTTCCCAAAATGAATGTAAACTGAGAAAAAGAAAAAACAAATCAGTAACAATGAATAAATGTAGAATAAAAAATAAAACAATCCGTTTCTCTTCTCGTGTGTATTTTCTTGGGTTGTTTCTTGTTAAAAACAAGTTTTTCTTTTCATTCCCGAGGTTGTTCTGAGGGCAGCCGGTGAAAAGGACTTATATAGTATCTCTTCTAGTGAGGGAGAAAACAATGACATCAGTCTACTTCACTCCCTTCCTGGTACACTGCCCGCACGGGTTGCACATACGTCATTGCGCTTTCGAGTCAACCAATGAAGGCAACCACCCGCCCACCCGCTCCTCTCTCTCAGTTCTAGTCACAGTGGCTTTATTGGCACGGGAAACATATGTTTACATTGCCAAAACAACAACAACAAAAAAACAATCAGACATGAATAGGTAAACATTACAAACACAAGAGTTTTACAAAGAATCTTTCTCTGTGTGTGAAATGATTATGTGGGCTGGTAGCAGCTATAAGGGGCCAGAGATATCAGGGAAAGGATAGTGAAAGTATCTATGAAGGGGCATGTCGCTATGATTAGACTAAGGAGACTGGCCTACTTATATATCACAATATATATCCCATTATAAAATAGAAAAATCAAGTATTTATATCAAAATATAAAGTATAGATAAATCAAATCAAATGTTATTGGTCACATACACGTGTTTAGCAGATGTTATTGTGGGTGTAGCAGAATGCTTGTGTTCCTAGCTCCAACAGTCCAGTCATATCTAACAAGTAATATCTAACAATTTCACAACAATACACACAAATCTAAAGTAAAGGAATGGAATTAAGAATATATAAATATTAGTACGAGCAATGTTGGAGCGACATAGACTAAAATACAGTAGAATAGAATACAGTATATGAGAAATATGTAAACATTATTAAAGTGACTAGTGTTCCATTACTAAAGTGGCCAGTCATTTCAAGTCTATGTATATAGGCAGCAGCCTCTATTGTTTTAAAATATATATATTTTTACCTTTATTTAACCAGGCAAGTCAGTTAAGAACAAATTCTTATTTACAATGACGGCCTAGGAACAGTGGGTTAACTGCCTTGTTCAGGGGCAGAACGACATATTTTTTACCTACCTACCTACCTACCTACCTACCTACCTACCCACCCACCCACCTACCCACCTACCTACCTACCTACCTACCTACCTACCTACCTACCTACCTACCTACCTACCTACCTACCTACCTACCTACCTACCTACCCACCCACCTACCCACCCACCCACCCACCCACCTACCCACCTACCCACCTACCTACCTACCTACCTACCTACCTAGATTTTTTACCCAGGTGCTAGTGATGGCTGTTTAACAGTCTGATGGCCTTGAGATAGAAGCTGTTTTTCAGTCTCTCGCCTTCTGGATGATAGCGGGGTGAACAGGCAGTGGCTCGGGTGGTTGTTGTCCTTGATGATCTTTATGGCCTTCCTGTGACATCGGGTGGTGTATTTGTTATTATTATTATGTAATTCACCTGTTATTAAGCCATTACCATCAACAAGTATATAATCACCTAAAACGGTCTTTGTGTAAAATATGTCAACTTCAGCACATTAGGAATTTGCCAAATTTTCCATGATCTAATTATCGAAATATATTATTTTATTCTCCCCGTTCAGCTGATAGCTGACGAATAACAAGATAATCAGAAAATAGCTGTCATGGTGGCCATAAAAGTTTATACTTGTTTTTATTAACCATTTATTGGCCAGTGGTACAAAGCGTCCGATCCCTCGAGAGCAAAGGTTCACACCATAAAAGTTAATGACTGTAGAGAAAATGAATGTCCGGTACATTGCCATGTGCTGAAAACAACACAGAGGACACAAACATGAGGTCATTTAGCAGACACTCTCATCCAGAGCGACTGACAACACAGACTGACACTCTCATCCAGAGCGACTGACAACACAGACTGACACTCTCATCCAGAGCGACTGACCGTAGTGAGTGGATACATTTTCATACGTTGACTTTCCACTGACTGACAGCTGAGTGACTGACTGACTGACAGCTGAGTGACTGACTGACTGACAGCTGAGTGACTGACTGACTGACTGACAGCTGAGTGACTGACTGACTGACAGCTGAGTGACTGACTGACTGACAGCTGAGTGACTGACTGACTGACTGACAGCTGAGTGACTGACTGACAGCTGAGTGACTGAGTGACTGACTGACTGACAGCTGAGTGACAGCTGAGTGACTGAGTGACTGAGTGACTGACTGACAGCTGAGTGACTGAGTGACTGAGTGACTGACTGACAGCTGAGTGACTGACTGACTGACAGCTGAGTGACTGACTGACTGACAGCTGAGTGACTGACTGACTGACAGCTGAGTGACTGACTGACAGCTGAGTGACTGAGTGACTGACTGACTGACAGCTGAGTGACAGCTGAGTGACTGAGTGACTGAGTGACTGACTGACAGCTGAGTGACTGAGTGACTGAGTGACTGACTGACAGCTGAGTGACTGACTGACTGACAGCTGAGTGACTGACTGACAGCTGAGTGACTGAGTGACTGACTGACTGACAGCTGAGTGACAGCTGAGTGACTGAGTGACTGAGTGACTGACTGACAGCTGAGTGACTGACAGCTGAGTGACTGAGTGACTGACTGACTGACAGCTGAGTGACAGCTGAGTGACTGAGTGACTGAGTGACTGACTGACAGCTGAGTGACTGACAGCTGAGTGACTGAGTGACTGACTGACAGCTGAGTGACTGACAGCTGAGTGACTGACTGACTGACAGCTGAGTGACTGACTGACAGCTGAGTGACTGAGTGACTGACTGACTGACAGCTGAGTGACTGAGTGACTGACAGCTGAGTGACTGACAGCTGAGTGACTGACTGACTGACAGCTGACTGACTGACTGACAGCTGAGTGACTGAGTGACTGACTGACTGACAGCTGAGTGACTGACAGCTGAGTGACTGACAGCTGAGTGACTGACAGCTGAGTGACTGAGTGACTGACTGACTGACAGCTGAGTGACTGACAGCTGAGTGACTGACAGCTGAGTGACTGAATGGGTGTTTCTTCAGTTCAAACCACAGAAAGAGAAACAGATGTTGTGGGGAATTGCCCTACGCTTCCCCCTATACAGGTTGACAGGAAATGTAAACACAGTCAGGGACATAAATCATTAAAGCATCGAAGCACCAAACGATTGGATAAACGGTTCATCTGTGTGGTATTGCTAATTAATGTACATCTATGTCACGTTGGTATAAAGGGTCGGGAGACAGGCGCAGGAATGCGTAATAGGGGTTTTTATTTTCCCAAATTACGGCGTGCCGTGTAAAGGCACGGGTACGAAGACCCAACAAACACGTAACAAAAACACAGGGTTGAAACCAAAACAAAAGAGCGAGGAGTACCTTGAATAAATAACACACAATGATTAACACACGGGACCAGACACGTAATCATCTGCGTAATCCACAAGGGCACGAAAGCACAAAACACACAGCACAGGTACTCACACGCCCCAACGGACATAGTAACAATAATGGACAGCTCAATGGAAACCAAAGAGCACACTTATACAAGTACTATTCAGTGGGAACAGGGGACAGGTGTGCGTAATGAAAGTCCCGGAGGATCCGTGTCAATCTAATTGATGCTTCTATTACAGTAACTACATGTTGATGTCACATGGCTGACTATCACGTGGCTGACTATCACATGGCTGGCTATCACATGGCTGACTATCACATGGCTGGCTATCACATGGCTGACTATCACATGGCTGACTATCACATGGCTGGCTATCACATGGCTGGCTATCACATGGCTGGCTATCACATGGCTGACTATCACATGGCTGACTATCACATGGCTGGCTATCACATGGCTGGCTATCACATGGCTGGCTATCACATGGCCGGCTATCACATGGCCGGCTATCACATGGCCGACTATCACATGGCCGACTATCACATGGCAGACTATCACATGGCTGGCTATCACATGGCTGGCTATCACATGGCCGGCTATCACATGGCCGGCTATCACATGGCCGGCTATCACATGGCCGGCTATCACATGGCTGGCTATCACATGGCTGACTATCACATGGCTGACTATCACATGGCAGACTATCACGTGGCTGGCTATCACGTGGCTGGCTATCACATGGCTGACTATCAAATGGCTGGCTATCACATGGCTGACTATCAAATGGCTGGCTATCACATGGCTGACTATATCACATGGCTGACTATCACATGGCTGGCTATCACATGGCTGGCTATCACATGGCTGACTATCACATGGCAGACTATCACATGGCTGGCTATCACATGGCTGACTATCACATGGCTGACTATCACATGGCTGGCTATCACATGGTTGGCTATCACATGGCTGACTATCACATGGCTGACTATATCACATGGCTGGCTATCACATGGCTGGCTATCACATGGCTGGCTATCACATGGTTGGCTATCACATGGCTGACTATCACATGGCTGACTATATCACATGGCTGGCTATCACATGGCTGGCTATCACATGGCTGGCTATCACATGGTTGGCTATCACATGGCTGACTATATCACATGGCTGACTATATCACATGGCTGGCTATCACATGGCTGACTATCACATGGCTGGCTATCACATGGCTGGCTATCACATGGCTGACTATATCACATGGCTGACTATATCACATGGCTGGCTATCACATGGCTGACTATCACATGGCTGGCTATCACATGGCTGGCTATCACATGGCTGAGACTGAGAACGCCTCTGGGTTCCTCCAATAGGGCAACACAGACTGAGAACGCCTCTGGGTTCCTCCAATAGGGCAACACAGACTGAGACCGCCTCCGGGTTCCTCCAATAGGGGCAACACAGACTGAGAACGCCTCTGGGTTCCTCCAATAGGGCAACACAGACTGAGAACGCCTCCGGGTTCCTCCAATAGGGGCAACACAGACTGAGAACGCCTCTGGGTTCCTCCAATAGGGCAACACAGACTGAGAACGCCTCTGGGTTCCTCCAATAGGGCAACACAGACTGAGAACGCCTCTGGGTTCCTCCAATAGGGGCAACACAGACTGAGAACGCCTCTGGGTTCCTCCAATAGGGCAACACAGACTGAGACCGCCTCCGGGTTCCTCCAATAGGGGCAACACAGACTGAGAACGCCTCTGGGTTCCTCCAATAGGGCAACACAGACTGAGAACGCCTCTGGGTTCCTCCAATAGGGCAACACAGACTGAGAACGCCTCTGGGTTCCTCCAATAGGGCAACACAGACTGAGAACGCCTCTGGGTTCCTCCAATAGGGCAACACAGACTGAGAACGCCTCTGGGTTCCTCCAATAGGGCAACACAGACTGAGAACGCCTCTGGGTTCCTCCAATAGGGCAACACAGACTGAGACCGCCTCTGGGTTCCTCCAATAGGGCAACACAGACTGAGAACGCCTCTGGGTTCCTCCAATAGGGCAACACAGACTGAGAACGCCTCTGGGTTCCTCCAATAGGTGCAACACAGACTGAGAACGCCTCTGGGTTCCTCCAATAGGGCAACACAGACTGAGAACGCCTCTGGGTTCCTCCAATAGGGCAACACAGACTGAGAACGCCTCTGGGTTCCTCCAATAGGGCAACACAGACTGAGAAAACAACACAAGGATGTAAGCAGCCTGAACCAGAACCAGAAGGATGTATTAAATGTCATCGTAGCGTCAGAGAGAGCAGCCTGAACCAGAACCAGAAGGATGTATAATATAGGTAATGGTGTCAGAGAGAGCAGCCTGAACCAGAACCAGAAGGATGTATAATATAGGTAATGGTGTCAGAGAGAGCAGCCTGAACCAGAACCAGAAGAATGTATAATATAGGTAATGGTGTCAGAGAGAGCAGCCTGAACCAGAACCAGAAGAATGTATAATATAGGTAATGGTGTCAGAGAGAGCAGCATAACTGTAAAATGAGTCAGGAGGACCATTTATTTCCAGTGTTCAACCCATAACATGTTTCTGCTCCTGTTTTTCTGAAGAAAAGATAAAATATCTTTATTTAAAAAAAGATAGAATTGGAAAGGAAGTGATAGAAAGAGAGAAAGAGGATGAGAGAAAGAGGGATTGAGGGAAAGGGCAGAGAGAAAGAGGAATCGAGAGTCAGAGGGAGGGAAAGGGCAGAGAGAAAGAGGAATCGAGAGAGGGGGAAAGGGCAGAGAGAAAGAGGAATCGAGAGAGGGGGAAAGGGCCGAGAGAAAGAGGAATTGAGAGAGAGATAGAGGGAGGGAAAGGGCAGAGAGAAAGAGGAATCGAGAGAGAGGGAAAGGGCAGAGAGAAAGAGGAATTGAGAGAGAGGGAGTGAGGGAAAGGGCAGAGAAAGAGGAATCGAGAGAGGGAGGGAAAGGGCAGAGAGAAAGAGGAATTGAGAGAGGGAGGGAAAGGGCAGAGAGAAAGAGGAATTGAGAGAGAGATAGAGGGAGGGAAAGGGCAGAGAGAAAGAGGAATTGAGAGAGAGGGAGTGAGGGAAAGGGCAGAGAGAAAGAGGAATCGAGAGAGGGAGGGAAAGGGCAGAGAGAAAGAGGAATCGAGAGAGAGGGAAAGGGCCGAGAGAAAGAGGAATTGAGAGAGAGATAGAGGGAGGGAAAGGGCAGAGAGAAAGAGGAATTGAGAGGGAGGGAGTGAGGGAAAGGGCAGAGAGAAAGAGGAATCGAGAGAGGGAGGGAAAGGGCAGAGAGAAAGAGGAATCGAGAGAGAGGGAAAGGGCCGAGAGAAAGAGGAATTGAGAGAGAGATAGAGGGAGGGAAAGGGCAGAGAGAAAGAGGAATTGAGAGGGAGGGAGTGAGGGAAAGGGCAGAGAGAAAGAGGAATCGAGAGAGAGAGGGAGTGAGGGAAAGGGCAGAGAGAAAGAGGAATCGAGAGAGAGAGGGAGTGAGGGAAAGGGCAGAGAGAAAGAGGAATCGAGAGAGAGAGGGAGTGAGGGAAAGGGCAGAGAGAAAGAGAGAGAAAGAGACAGTAAGCGAGAGAGAACGAGGGGGGAGAGAGGGGAGAGGGGGGAGAGAGGAGACAGAGAGGGAGAGGGAGAGGGGAGAGAGAGGAGACAGAGAAGGCAAGATAGACAGAGGGAGAGAAAGAGAGGGGGAGAGAGGAGACAGGACAGCAACACAAAGACCCAACCAAATCATGAGAAAACAAAAATATATTTACTTGACACATTGCAACGATTTAACTAAAAAAACTGAGCAAACTAGAATGCTATTTGGCCCTAAACAGAGAGTACACAGTGGCAGAATATCTGCCCACTGTGACTGACCCAAACTTAAGGAAAGCTTTGACTATGTACAGACTCAATGAGCATAGCCTTGCTATTGAGAAAGGCCGCCGTAGGCAGACCTGGCTCTCAAGAGAAGACAGGCTATGTGCACACTGCCCACAAAATTATGTGGAAACTGAGCTGCACTTCCTAACCTCCTGCCAAATGTATGAACGCCTTAAAGATACATATTTCCCTCAGATTACACAGACCCACAAAGAATTTGAAAAGAAACCACATTTGGATAAACTCCCATATCTATTGGGTGAAATACCACAGTGTGACATCACAGCAGCAAGATTAGCTGCAGGAGCAGCTAGATCACCACTCTATGACCTGAGGAGCATTACCTTTACCTGCCCTCACACAGAAGAGGAGCCCAGCTCAACCAGCCAGGCTTCCCCAGCCCTGCCCTCACACAGCAGAGGAGCCCAGCTCAACCAGCCAGGCTTCCCCAGCCCTGTCCTCACACAGCAGAGAAGCCCAGCTCAACCAGCCAGGCCTCCCCAGCCCTGGCCTCACACAGCAGAGGAGCCCAGCTCAACCAGCCAGGCCTCCCCAGCCGTGTCCTCAACCAGCAGAGGAGCCCAGCTCAACCAGCCAGGCTTCCCCAGCCCTGTCCTCACACAGCAGAGGAGCCCAGCTCAACCAGCCAGGCTCTCCAGCCCTGGCCTCACACAGCAGAGGAGCCCAGCTCAACCAGCCAGGCCTCCCCAGCCCTGGCCTCACACAGCAGAGGAGCCCAGCTCAACCAGCCAGGCTCTCCAGCCCTGGCCTCACACAGCAGAGGAGCCCAGCTCAACCAGCCAGGCCTCCCCAGCCCTGGCCTCACACAGCAGAGGAGCAACCTCAACCAGCCAGACCTCCCCAGCCCAGAGAACAGCGTCCCACTGACAGCGGCACCAGCATAGACCAGCCACACCCCAGCTCCAAAACCCACCAGCCCCCACTCTACCCCCTCCAGTCCATAACAGACCAGCCACACCCCAGCTCCAACACCCACCAGCCCCCCCCTCTACCCCCTCCAGTCCAACACCCACCAGCCACCCCCTCTACCCCCTCCAGTCCATAACAGACCAGCCCCCCCCCCCTCTACCCCCTCCAGTCCATAACAGACCAGCCACACCCCAGCCCAACACCCACCAGCCCCCCCCCTCTACCCCCTCCAGTCCAAAACAGACCAGCCACACCCCAGCTCCAACACCCACCAGCCCCCCCCCCCCCTCTACCCCCTCCAGTCCATAACAGACCAGCCACACCCCAGCTCCAACACCCACCAGCCCCCCCCTCTACCCCCTCCAGTCCATAACAGACCAGCCACACCCCAGCTCCAGCACCCACCAGCCCCCCCCTCTACCCCCTCCAGTCCATAACAGACCAGCCCCCCCCCCCCCTCTACCCCCTCCAGTCCATAACAGACCAGCCACACCCCAGCCCAACACCCACCAGCCCCCCCCCCTCTACCCCCTCCAGTCCATAACAGACCAGCCACACCCCAGCTCCAACACCCACCAGCCCCCCCCTCTACCCCCTCCAGTCCATAACAGACCAGCCACACCCCAGCCCAACACCCACCAGCCCCCCCTCTACCCCCTCCAGTCCATAACAGACCAGCCACACCCCAGCTCCAACACCCACCAGCCCCCCCCTCTACCCCCTCCAGTCCATAACAGACCAGCCACACCCCAGCTCCAACACCCACCAGCCCCCCCTCTACCCCCTCCAGTCCATAACAGACCAGCCACACCCCAGCCCAACACCCACCAGCCCCCCCTCTACCCCCTCCAGTCCATAACAGACCAGCCACACCCCAGCTCCAACACCCACCAGCCCCCCCTCTACCCCCTCCAGTCCATAACAGACCAGCCACACCCCAGCTCCAACACCCACCAGCCCCCCCCTCTACCCCCTCCAGTCCATAACAGACCAGCCACACCCCAGCTCCAACACCCACCAGCCCCCCCTCTACCCCCTCCAGTCCATAACAGACCAGCCCCCCCCTCTACCCCCTCCAGTCCATAACAGACCAGCCACACCCCAGCTCCAACACCCACCAGCCCCGCCTCTACCCCCTCCAGTCCATAACAGACCAGCCACACCCCAGCCCAACACCCACCAGCCCCCCCCTCTACCCCCTCCAGTCCATAACAGACCAGCCACACCCCAGCCCAACACCCACCAGCCCCCCCCCTCTACCCCCTCCAGTCCATAACAAACCAGCCACACCCCAGCCCAACACCCACCAGCCCCCCCCTCTACCCCCTCCAGTCCATAACAGACCAGCCACACCCCAGCCCAACACCCACCAGCCCCCCCCTCTACCCCCTCCAGTCCATAACAGACCAGCCACACCCCAGCCCAACACCCACCAGCCCCCCCCCTCTACCCCCTCCAGTCCATAACAGACCAGCCACACCCCAGCCCAACACCCACCAGCCCCCCCCTCTACCCCCTCCAGTCCATAACAGACCAGCCACACCCCAGCCCAACACCCACCAGCCCCCCCTCTACCCCCTCCAGTCCATAACAGACCAGCCACACCCCAGCCCAACACCCACCAGCCCCCCCCTCTACCCCCTCCAGTCCATAACAGACCAGCCACACCCCAGCCCAACACCCACCAGCCCCCCCTCTACCCCCTCCAGTCCATAACAGACCAGCCACACCCCAGCCCAACACCCACCAGCCCCCCCCTCTACCCCCTCCAGTCCAGAAGTAACACTGTCTGACATCGTCCTGTTGATGGACTCAAATGGGAAGTTTGTTTAGGAGAGTAAACTTTCCCCCTCGACACAAAAGGAGAAAGGTGTGGTGCCCAACAAGGGGAGGACCATCCTCCTCAGTGAATTTCATAAAGTGTTTCGCTGTAAAACATTTCAAAAGTTATGCTTTTTAGATAAAACTATACTAAATATAATCACGTCACCAAAACATTTATTAAAACACACAATATTGCAATGAAGGTTGACAGTAGCCTCAACAGCATTCTGTAAGGTAGCACCATGATGTAGCTGGAGGACAGCTAGCTTCCATCCTCCTCTGGGTATATTGACTTCAATACAAAACCTAGGAGGCTCATGGTTCTCACCCCCTTCCATATACTTACAAAGTAATTATGACAACTTCCAGAGGACGTCCTCCAGCCTATCAGAGCACTTGCAGCATGAACTGACATGTTGTCCACCGAATCAAAGGATCAGAGAATTGATCTCGTACTGAAAGCATAAGCTACAGCTAGCTAGCACTGCAGTGTATAAAATGTGGTGAGTAGTTGACTCAGAGACAGAGAAAGACAATAGTTTAACAGTTTTGAACAAAATAATTTCTTCCAAAATGAAGGAGAAGCAAGAGAGAAATAGAGAGAGATTTTGTCTTTTATTTATTTACTTTCAGTTTCACTTACTTAGTTAGCAAATACAGCTAGCTAGTTTAGCCTACTGAAACACGCTGCTCAAACAGAGCCATGCTATGTTAGCTAGCTGGCTATAACAGAGGGATGCTATGTTAGCTAGCTGGCTATAACAGAGGGATGCTATGTTAGCTAGCTGGCTATAACAGAGGGATGCTATGTTAGCTAGCTGGCTATAACAGAGGGATGATATGTTAGCTAGCTGGCTATAACAGAGGGATGCTATGTTAGCTAGCTGGCTATAACAGAGGGATGCTATGTTAGCTAGCTGGCTATGACTATCCAACACAACACTGGAACTCTTCCAAGTCAAGGTAACCTTTTGGTATTACTAAATGTAGATATTTTAACTTGCCATTTAAAAAAAGTATACTGAATTGAATTGTTTTGAGAGAGAGAGAGATGTAATGTAAGTAATTTAACTTGTCATGTCAATAAAGTATACTGTATTGAATTGAATTGAGAGAAAGAGAGAGAGAGTAGTCCACCGGAGAGAGAGAGAGAGAGAGAGAGAGAGAGAGAGAGAGAGAGTAGTCCACAGGAGAGATAGAGAGAGAGAGAGAGAGAGTCGTCCACAGGAGAGAGAGAGTAGTCCACAGGAGAGATAGAGAGAGAGTAGTCCACAGGAGAGATAGAGAGAGAGAGAGTAGTCCACAGGAGAGATAGAGAGAGAGTAGTCCACAGGAGAGATAGAGAGAAAGAGAGTAGTCCACAGGAGAGATAGAGAGAGAGAGAGAGTAGTCCACAGGAGAGATAGAGAGAGAGAGAGAGTAGTCCACAGGAGAGATAGAGAGAGATGTAAATGTAAGTAATTTAACTTGTCATGTCAATAAAGTATACTGAATTGAATTGAGAGAGAGAGAGAGAGACCTTGTGACCTGTTGCCACAAGAAAAGGGCAACCAGTGAAGAACAAACACCATTGTAAATACAACCCATATTTATGCTTATTTATTTTCCCTTGTGTACTTTAACCATTTGTACATTGTTACAACACTGTATATATATAATATAACATTTGTAATGTCTTTATTGTTTTGAAACTTCTGTATGTGTAATGTTTACTGTTAATTTGTATTGTTCATTTAACTTTTGTATATTATCTACCTCACTTGCTTTGGCAATGTTAACACATGTTTCCCATGCCAATAAAGCCCCTTGAATTGAATTGAATTGAATTCAAATCAAATCAAATCAAATTTTATTAGTCACATACACATGGTTAGCAGATGTTAATGCGAGTGTAGCGAAATGCTTGTGCTTCTAGTTCCGACAATGCAGTAATAACCAACAGTAATCTAACCTAACAATTCCACACTACTACCTTACACACACACAAGTGTAAGGGATAAAGAATATGTACATAAAGATATATGGATGAGTGGTGGTACAGAACGGCATGGCAGATGCAGTAGATGGTATAGAGTACGGTATATACATATGAGATGAGTACTGTAGGGTATGTAAACATAAAGTGGCATAGTTTAAAGTGGCTAGTGGTACATGTATTGCATAAAGATGGCAAGATGCAGTAGATGATATAGAGTACAGTATATATACATATGAGATGGGTAATGTAGGGTATGTAAACATTGTATTAAGTGGCATTGCTTAAAGTGGCTAGTGGTACATTTTTACATAATTTCCATCAATTCCCATTTTTAAAGTGGCTGGAGTTGAGTCAGTATGTTGGCAGCGGCCGCTAAATGTTAGTGGTGGCTGTTTAACAGTCTGATGGCCTTGAGATAGAAGCTGTTTTTCAGTCTCTCGGTCCCTGCTTTGATGCACCTGTACTGACCTCGCCTTCTGGATGATAGCGGGGTGAACAGGCAGTGGCTTGGGTGGTTGTTGTCCTTGATGATCTTTATGGCCTTCCTGTGACATCGGGTGGTGTAGGTGTCCTGGAGGGCAGGTAGTTTGCCCCTGGTGATGCGTTCTGCAGACCTCACTACCCTCTGGAGAGCCTTACGGTTGTGGGCGGAGCAGTTGCCGTACCAGGCGGTGATACAGCCCGACAGGATGCTCTCGATTGTGCATCTGTAGAAGTTTGTGAGTGCTTTTGGTGACAAGCCGAATTTCTTCAGCCTCCTGAGGTTGAAGAGGCGCTGCTGCCTCTCCTCTGTCTGTGTGAATTGAGAGAGAGAGAGAGAGAGAGAGAGAGAGAGAGAGAGAGAGAGAGAGAGAGAGAGAGAGAGAGAGCGAGAGAGAGAGAGAGAGTAGTCCACAGGAGAGATAGAGAGAGAGAGAGAGAGAGCGAGAGAGAGAGAGAGAGTAGTCCACAGGAGAGATAGAGAGAGAGAGAGAGAGAGAGAGAGTAGTCCACAGAGAGAGAGAGAGAGAGAGAGAGAGAGAGAGAGAGAGAGAGAGAGAGAGAGAGAGAGAGAGAGAGATTACTCCACATACTGGAAATTATGAAAGCATGAATTGACAGAATAAAACTCTGTAATTTTTTGTGTTTTTTGCTTCCCATCATTATCAGCTGTGTCCTCCTGTCCTCTCGTCCAGGGAGGGAAGTAAAACGGGGGACGACACTGAGGCATTTCCTGTGACTGTTCAGTGTGTGTCCCAAATGGAACCCTATTCTCTCTATGGTGCACTACTTTTGACCAGAGACCTATGGGCCCTAGTGCACTCTATAGGGAATAGGGTGCCATTTGGCAACACATCTCTGTTTAGCTGTCATTACTGTCGTCCCTGTTCATTTACTGTCACCCTCGCCCCGGGCAACAGCCGAGTGAGTGGGCGGGAAAACACAGGGCTTCTCCTCACCACAGAATCACCACACCACTTCCTAAATGACACCCTATTCCCTATATATATAGTGCACTAGGGCCCATAGGCCTCTGGTCAAAAGTAGTGCACTACATAGGGAATAGTGTGCCATTTAGGATGCAAATGAATAACAGTAAGTGGTTGTGGTCAAAAGATTTATCTTTCTCACGGTTTCTCACAGTCAGCTTTGAGGTGATCCCCTGAAGTTTTTCTTTAGTTTTGTAGATGTGTAGAGGCTTTTCTGTTGATTTAATTGATGGTTTTTAGATAATGAATGGGACCATTTCTATTAGATGTAGACGTACACACTCACCTACAGTGGGGAGAACAAGTATTTGATACACTGCCGATTTTGCAGGTTTTCCTACTTACAAAGCATGTAGAGGTCTGTCATTTTTATCATAGGTACACTTCAACTGTGAGAGACGGAATCTAAAACAAAAATCCAGAAAATCACATTGTATGATTTTTAAATAATTAATTTGCATTTTATTGCATGACATAAGTATTTGATCACCTACCAACCAGTAAGAATTCCGGCTCTCACAGACCTGTTAGTTTTTCTTTAAGAAGCCCTCCTGTTCTCCACTCATTACCTGTATTAACTGCACCTGTTTGAACTCGTTACCTGTATAAAAGAAACCTGTCCACACACTCAATCAAACAGATTCCAACCTCTCCACAATGGCCAAGACCAGAGAGCTGTGTAAGGACATCAGGGATAAAATTGTAGACCTGCACAAGGCTGGGATGGGCTACAGGACAATAGGCAAGCAGCTTGGTGAGAAGGAAACAACTGTTGGCGCAATTATTAGAAAATGGAAGAAGTTCAAGATGACGGTCAATCACCCTCGGTCTGGGGCTCCATGCAAGATTTCACCTCGTGGGGCATCAATGATCATGAGGAAGGTGAGGGATCAGCCCAGAACTACACGGCAGGACCTGGTCAATGACCTGAAGAGAGCTGGGACCACAGTCTCAAAGAAAACCATTAGTAACACACTACGCCGTCATGGATTAAAATCCTGCAGCGCACGCAAGGTCCCCCTGCTTAAGCCAGTGCATGTCCAGGCCCGTCTGAAGTTTGCCAATGACCATCTGGATGATCCAGAGGAGGAATGGGAGAAGGTCATGTGGTCTGATGAGACAAAAATAGAGCTTTTTGGTCTAACTCCACTCGCCGTGTTTGGAGGAAGAAGAAGTATGAGTACAACCCCAAGAACACCATCCCAACCGTGAAGCATGGAGGTGGAAACATCATTCTTTGGGGATGCTTTTCTGCAAAGGGGACAGGACGACTGCACCGTATTGAGGGGAGGATGGATGGGGCCATGTATCGCAAGATCTTGGCCAACAACCTCCTTCCCTCAGTAAGAGCATTGAAGATGGGTCGTGGCTGGGTCTTCCAGCATGACAACGACACGAAGCACACAGCCATGGCAACTAAGGAGTGGCTCCGTAAGAAGCATCTCAAGGTCCTGGAGTGGCCTAGTCAGTCTCCAGACCTGAACCCAATAGAAAATCTTTGGAGGGAGCTGAAAGTCCGTATTGCCCAGCGACAGCCCCGAAACCTGAAGGATCTGGAGAAGATCTGTAGGGAGGAGTGGGCCAAAATCCCTGCTGCAGTGTGTGCAAACCTAGTCAAGAACTACAGGAAACGTATGATTTCTGTAATTGCAAACAAAGGTTTCTGTACCAAATATTAAGTTCTGCTTTTCTGATGTATCAAATACTTATGTCATGCAATAAAATGCAAATTAATTACTTAAAAATCATACAATGTGATTTTCTGGATTTTTGTTTTAGATTCCGTCTCTCATAGTTGAAGTGTACCTATGATAAAAATTACAGACCTCTACATGCTTTGTAAGTAGGAAAACCTGCAAAATCGGCAGTGTATCAAATACTTGTTCTCCCCACTGTAGTTCCTCTGTGGGTTTCCAGCACTAGATATGTAGGTATTATTATAGATGTAGGTTTACACACTCACCAGTTCCTCTGTGGGTTTCCAGCACTAGATAGCCTTAGCCTACATCATGTATATTTTAGTCATTTGCTAGTTTTATTTCCCACACAAAAGAGTACTTTTCATATTGCCGGAAGAGGCTGTGAGTGAAGGGAAAACACAAGGCCTAACCCGCCAGGCTTCTCCTCACCACAGAACAACATCATAACAGTAACTGGTGGAAAGGGTTTCCTTTTCTCACTGTGAGGCGATCCCGGAAGTTACACTTTTTGTTTTGGTTTTGTGGACATGACGTTTTTTCATAATTCAACTGACTATTTTCCGATAATGTACAACAACACAACAATGTCGTAACAGTAGCTGGTTGTGGTTCAAATGTGTATCTTTCTCACAGTGCTCTCTGCATTCTGAGCTGTGACAGTGGTCAGATGGACTCAGATATTATTTTAGTTTTGTTTTGGGGATATGACACAAGAGGAGGGTTTCCTGTTGAATTCAATTGATTATATTCAGATAAGGAATGTGACAGAATGTTTGGTTTACACAGTTTGCCAGTCAACAAGGTCTTGAGCCCAAACATCAAACATAATACGTGTGTAGAGATAAATTGTGAACTGGAGTTACTTCCATTGTTCTATAGTCTTGCTGTTTGTGGCAGTAACTCACAGCACCACAAACGAGATAGATACTGTAGGCCTCAACTAGAGTGAGAACTGTATTCCAATAGACAGGCCTCAACTAGAGTGAGAACTGTCTTCCAATAGATAGGCCTCAACTAGAGTGAGAACTGTCTTCCAATAGACAGGCCTCAACTAGAGTGAGAACTGTCTTCCAATAGATAGGCCTCAACTAGAGTGAGAACTGTCTTCCAATAGACAGGCCTCAACTAGTGTGAGAACTGTCTTCCAATAGATAGGCCTCAACTAGTGTGAGAACTGTCTTCCAATAGATAGGCCTCAACTAGTGTGAGAACTGTCATCCAATAGATAGGCCTCAACTAGAGTGAGAACTGTCTTCCAATAGATAGGCCTCAACTAGAGTGAGAACTGTCTTCCAATGCTTTAAAAATCCACTCACCAGTTCCTCTGTGGGATTCCAGCACTAGATGTAATGAAGGACTAGGCTTCTGGTTCTACACATATATGTTCAGTACAACACACTCATGATGAATCTGCCAGTGCCACATTGTCTGCATGTGTATGTTAGTACCTCGTTCCTCGGTTTGATTCAGGGCAAGTCCAAGCTAACGGAATTGCACTGAGACTCAGATTATTCACTTGAACATTTATGCCAAACAAAAACCATTGATTTCAAAAGTTTAACAAACCATACTCTATGCACAAATTATTATTATTATTTTTTTTTTTACAATTTACACGGAACATTTTACAAAAACACAATTACTGGAAGAACGGTGCAGATGCAAAGTTTGGTAACAGAATTTCTGATAAATCTCCCTCCGTTTTTTTATGTGACCATGTGTTAACTATTTAGTCCAAAGGAAGATTGAAAGATGCCGATGTCTGTAGAAAGAATGGGGTGATAGTTATGACATGACACATTGACTTTGAAAAAAATCTATTCTGGTTACTGAACTACATTAAGTGAAGTGGATTTACACCCGGTAACGGAATTGCGGTAACAAAATGTAAACACTACAGTAGAGCTCAGCACCGTAGAGTAGAGTTTAGTAGAGTTCATTAAAGTACAGTATAGTTCAGTACAGTAGTGTTTAGTTTAGTACCGCAGGAGGTTGGTGGCACCTTAATTGGGGAGGACGGGCTCGTGGTAATGACTGGAGCGGAATTAGTGGAATGGTATCAAATACATCAAACACATGGGGCCCACAAAGCTCATCACTAAGCTAAGAACCCTGGGCCTAAATACCTCCCACTGCAACTGGATCCTGGACTTCCTGACAGGCCGCCCCCAGGTGGTAAGGGTAGGCAACAACACATCTGCCACGCTGATCCTCAAAACGGGGGCCCCTCAGGGGTGTATGCTCAGTCCCCTCCTGTACTCCCTGTTCACCCACGACTGCATGGCCAAACACGACTCCAACACCATCATTAAGTTTGCTGACGACACAACGGTGGTAGGCCTGATCACCGACAACGATGAGACAGCCTATAAGGAGGTCAGAGACCTGGCAGTGTGGTGCCAGGACAAAAACCTCTCCCTCAATGTGAGCAAGACAAAGGAGATGATCGTGGACTACAGGAAAAGGATGGCCGGACACGCCCCCATTCACATCGACGGGGCTGTAATGGAGCGGGTCGAGAGTTTCAAGTTCCTTGGTGTCCACATCACCAACAAACTAGCATGGTCCAAACATACCAAGATAGTCGTGAAGAGGGCATGACAACACCTTTTCTCCCTCAGGAGACTGAAAATATTTGGCATGGGTCCCCAGATCCTCAAAAGGTTCTACAGCTTCACCATCGAGAGAATCCTGACCGGTTGCATCACCGCCTGGTCACTGGTGTAATGTACTTAAGTAAAAATACTTTAAAGTACTACTTAAGTAGTTTTTTTGGGTATCTGTACTTTACTATTGATATTTTTGCTAACTTTTACTTCACTACATTCCTAAAGAAAATAATATACTTTTTACTCCATACAATTTCCCTGACACCCAAAAGTACTCCTTACATTTTGACAGGAAAATGGTCCAATTCACACACTTATCAAGAGAACATCCCTGGTCATCCCTACTGTCTCTGATCTGGCGGACTCACTAAACACAAATGCTTTGTTTGTAAATTATTTGTGTTTGAGTGTGACCCTGGCTATCCGTCAATAAAAAAAAAAAAATGATGCAGTCTGCTTTGCTTAATATAAGGAATTTGAAATGGTTTATAATTTTACTTTTGATACTTAAGTACATTTTAGCAATTCCATTTACTTTTGATACTTTAAAACCAAATACTTTTAGACTTTTACTCAAGTAGTATTTTACTGAGTGACTTTCACTTTTACTTGAGTCATTTTCTATTAAGGTATCTTTACTTTAATTCAAGTATGACAATTTAGTACTTTTTCTCCGCTACCGGACAGCAAGCGGTACCGCGCCAAGTCTCAGTCCAAAAGGCTCCTTAACAGCTTCTAGCCCCAAGCCTGCTGAACAATTAATTAAATGTCCGCCCGGACTATTTACATTGACCCCCCCCCTTGTTTTTACATTGTTTATTATCTATGCAGTCACTTTACCCCTACCTACATGTACAAATTACCTCGACTCACCTGTACCCCCTATATATAGTCTCATTGTTGTTATTTTATTGTGTTACTTTATTTTTTACTATAGTTTATCTAGTAAATATTTTCTTAACTCTATTTTCTTAAAACGGCATTGTTGGTTTTAAGGGCTTGTAAGCATTTCACGGTAAGGTCTACCTACACCTGTTGTAATCGGCGCATGTGACAAATAAAATTTGATTTGATCATGAGATAAATAAGTTGTGATCTCGACATAATGAGGGGAAAAGAATATGTATTAATGTGTCCTCTCTGGACTTCCGTATCTCTGGATTTAGTACAGACCTTCACCAGGCAGGCAAACATTTCAGTCCTTTGCTAGCTGTGTTCGAATACACATACGTTTTACTACGTACTTAATGAGTACATACTGCATAGTATATACTATTAGTTAATTGTAGTACACTGTATTCTTTCAGTTGAGCATACTAGCGCTTAGCCTGTCTACCAGAAGTTGATGCTGTTGCTATGCAACCTAGACATTTTACGATTTCGGGTGTGTTCATAAATTCAATCTGAATCCAGAGCCAGTTGTCAGATTGTCTGTTCGTAAATTCCGAGTTTTTTGCTCTCCGACGCGCACACTGGACACTGGCTGAGGAGTAGTACCTCAATGACAGTCAAACACCCAAGCTAACTGGATAACGTTTGCTAGCTATTACTTCCAGACACAAATGAGAGAACACCTCACTCGGACTATTTTCCTCGCCCTAGCAGAGCTGGTTAGGCTGTTTTCAATTTATCCAGAGCTTTGGTGACTAACTGTGCTGCTGGTAACAATTTAATTACACTTTTTGCCGACTTTACTGACACCGGGCATATTCAACCGGTGTTGAGCGTTTGTAAATTCATCAGTTATTCTATGCTCTGGCACTCAGAGGAGAGTTCTCTGAAATCGGGATAGACAGAATTAACCATGTCCATTGAGAACGCACAACGACTATACCGTTTAGTTAAAAATGATGTGAATAATCAAGTCAATAAACTTTGGATAGTTAGATTATAGTTAATATACTACCTGGCAAGTTCGATGTATTAGTAACCAACTACCGCTAGGTAACTAACAGTAGCTAACATACCAGTACATACTGCTGTAAGGATAGCGTAACTAACAAATTGTCAGCCAACATAAAGTGTAAGTAACTTTTTTTTGAAAAGTCATTACTTTATTACATTGCTAAACATGTTCTTAACATTTGTCATAATTAGTTAAAGCAATTAATTTGTATCCGCTCTCGTCGGACTTGGGCTGCATAATTTTCCGCCATTTTCTTCAAATTTGCAAACGATGTGAAGCCACGTCAATTTCCTGAAGAAGTGCATTATGGGCCCAAACGTATGGAAATAGTGTCCTCTGCGTGTATACTTCATATTTTGGCGACATCAGGGAACTTTTGGCATACTACCTATATCCATACTATGACCAATAATCATACTATATACCCAATCACGCCACAAATAGTACGGTATTCTAACACAGTTCTACGGTCTGGTTCAATTTAAAAGAACGGAAAGAGAATCTTTCAACCAGGAAGTGAATTCAACCAATAGGATTTTGCAAAGCGTCCTAAACTGACGTCAACCCGGTAACGATGAACAACCGGTAGGATTGTAGAGAAATCTAGAAATCTGTGCTGATTTTCCGTTAACTAAATTGTTTTAATATACTCATCTAAAACGTGCAAACATCATGGTTTTCGATGTGAGGAGGTGAGTAAAGGATTTTGGTTCACAATTCGCAGGCTTAAATTACACTCGTAATATTTTTTATTTTTTTCTGTGCATGGAGAGAATCCCCTGCTTTCTTCTTGTTCCAAGTTTGCTAGCCAACAAGTTAACGGTATGATTGTTGCTACACCAGGTATTATATTGTATCTGCTGGCAGCTGCAATTTTATCGCGTCAGTAGTGTCCGAAAAGTTTTCCTGAAGAGCTTTGCCTGAAGAGATGCCCATTCAGACGAACTATTTAGCATCTAGGCTAACAGGCTATCATTCTGAAAAACACTAATGAAGGCACCTAAACTTTTCATTGTGAAATAAAACCTAATAGGGAATTTATTACATTACACATACGTTAAATTATAGGCTATTGTTGTCTTACATTGTATTATTTATGCAATATGTTATTTATTTTGTAAATATCCAAATACTTTTTTCCTTTTGTTGGTCCATTAAAATCAGCCATTACCTATGCTATTACCTATGTTATGATTCTACTTCGGTGCATGAAGGAGAGATGATGAGGACTCATCTGTAGGATGCAGAGTACTGGTTCATACTCTGTTGGACCTACAGCTCCAATAGACTGCGGTCACACACCCTAACATACACGTTATACCAGGCTGGTCTCATAGACTGGACGTAACATCAAATCCAAATAAAATTTATTTATATAGCCCGTCTTACATCAGCTGATATCTCAAAGTGCTGTACAGAAACCCAGCCTAAAACCCCAAACAGCAAGCAATGCAGGTGTAGAAGCATGGCGCCTAGGAAAAACTCCCTAGAAAGGCCAAAACCTAGGAAGAAACCTAGAGAGGAACCAGGCTATGAGGGGTGGCCAGTCCTCTTCTGGCTGTGCCAGGTGGAGATTATAACACAACATGGCCAAGATGTTCATAAGTGACCAGCATGGTCAAATAATAATAATCACAGTAGTTGTCGAGGGTGCAGCAAGTCAGCACCTCAGGAGTAAATGTCAGTTGGCTTTTCATAGCCGATCATTCAGAGTATCTCTACCGCTCCTGCTGTCTCTAGAGAGTTGAAAACAGCAGGTCTGGGACAGGTAGCACGTCCGGTGAACAGGTCAGGGTTCCATAGCCGCAGGCAGAACAGTTGAAACTGGAGCAGCAGCACGACCAGGTGGACTGGGGACAGCAAGGAGTCATCAGGCCAGGTAGTCCTGAGGCATGGTCCTAGGGCTCAGGTCCTCTGAGAGAGAGAAAGAAAGAGAGAAAGAGAGAATTAGAGAGAGCATACTTAAATTCACACAGGACACCGGATAAGACAGGAGAAATACTCCAGATATAACAAACTGACCCTAGCCCCCTGACACATAAACTACTGCAGCATAAATACTGGAGGCTGAGACAGGAGGGGTCAGGAGACACTGTGGCCCCATCCGATGATACCCCCGGACAGGGCCAAACAGGAAGGATATAACCCCACCCACTTTGCCAAAGCACAGCCCCCACACCATTATCGGGATAACTTCAACCACCAACTTACCATCCTGAGACAAGGCCGAGTATAGCCCACAAATATCTCCGCCACGGCACAACCCAAGGGGGGGCGCCAACATAGTAAAAGTAAATACGGGACACTCAAATTAGTATGATACACTACATGACCAAAGTATGTGGACACCTGATCGTCAAACATCTCATTCCAAAATCATGGGCATTAATATGGAGTTTGTCCCCCCCTTTGCTGCTATAACAGCCTCCACTCTTCTGGGAAGGCTTTCCACTAGATATCGGAACATTGCTGCTGGGACTTGCTTCCATTCAGCCACGAGCATTAGTGAGGTCGGGCACTGATGTTGTGCGATTAGGCCTGGCTCGTAGTCGGCGTTCCAATTTATCCCGAAGGTGTTTGAAGGGGTTTAGCCCAGGCCAGTCAAGTTCTTCCACACCGATCTCAACAAATAATTTCTGTATGGACCTCGCACGGGGGCATTGTCATGCTTAAACAGGAAATGGCCTTCCCCAAACTGTTGCCACAAAGTTGGAAGCACAGAATTGTGTAGAATGTCATTGTATTCTGTAGCGTTAAGATTTCCCTTCACTGGAACTAAGGGGTCTAGCCCGAACCATGAAAAACAGCCCCAGACCATTATTCCTCCTCCACCAAACTTTACAGTTGGAACTATGCATTGGGGTAGGTAGCGTTCTCCTGGCATCCACCAAATCCAGATTTGTCCGTCGGACTGCCAGATGGTGAAGTGTGATTCATCACTCCAGATAACGTGTCTCCACTGCTCCAGAGTCCAATGGCGGCCAGCTTTACACCACTCTAGCCAATGCTTGGCATTTCACATGGTAATTTTAGGCTTGTGTGCGGCTGCTCAAACATGGAAACCCATTTCATGAAGCTCACGACAAACCGTTATTGTGCTGACGTTGCTTCCAGAGGCAGTTTGGAACTCGGTAGTGAGTGTTGCAACCGAGGACAAACTATTTTTACGTGCTTCAGCATTCGGCGGTCCCGTTCTGTGAGGTTGTGTGGCCTACCACTTCACGGCTGAGCCGTTGTTGCTCCAAGATGTTTCCACATCACAATAACAACACTTACAGTTGACCGGGGAAGCTCTATCAGGGCAGAAATTTGACCAACTGACTTGTTGGAAAGGTGGCATCCTGTGACGGTGTCACGTTGAAAGTCACTGAGCTCTTCAGCAAGGCCATTCTACTGCCAATGTTTGTCTATGGAGATTGCATGGCTGTGTGTTAGATTTGATGAAATAGCCAAATCCACTCATTTGAAGTTTTGTCCACAAGGCAAAAACGAAAGTAGGGTGGTGGATGAGTGGGCATATAACGTGAACGTCTAGCAATCCATAGGTTGCAAGTTCGAATCTCCTCACGGACAACTTTAGCATTTCACCAACTTTTCAACTACTTACTACTTTTTAGCTACTTTGCAACTAGTTAGCATGTTAGCTAACCCCTAGCCTAGCTAACGTTAGCCACCTAGCTAGAATTCGTAAAATATCATACATTTTGCAAATTCATAACCTATAGTACTTTTTTCTAATTCGTAACATATCATACAAAGTGTAATTCGTAACATATTATACGAAATAGATGGACATCCATAAATTAATACATACCATAAGAAACATTACATATAGTAAAAGTAGTGGTTCAGATTTATGTACGGAATAATACGAAATGTTCTGAGACCAGGCTGGGCGTACTGTTCCAAATCACACAGCCATTGTTTGCACACTGCTTGTCATCAGGGCTGGGACTTGCCTGAGCTGTAAGAACGGCTTCTAGTTGTGTAATGTTGAATCAAGATAATCATTGTACCCGACACAAGACCCCGGTAAGTGCATGTGTACTTTAGAACCTGCTGTGTTGCGTTAAGACAGTCATACCTCAAACACTGACCCTCCTGTGAGAAGCCTCGTTATGGATATGTCGCTGATACTGGTTTCGTCCACAATGACACTCTATTCCCTACATAGTGCACTACTTTTGACCAGGGCCCTGTAGGGCAGTGGTTCCCTACTCCAGTACTACCAGCAGTACAGTTTGTTATAGCCCTCGACAAACAGACCTGATTCTACTTGTTAACTAATCATTTTAGGCCCTCTGAGTTGAATCAGGTGAGTTTATCCAGGGCTACAATAGAAAAGTTAGGGTTAGGGATTAGGGTTAGGGTTAGGATTAGGGTTAGGGTTACTGTTGGGCGTACTGGAGGACTGGAGCTGGGAACCACTGCTGTAGGGAATAGAGGCATTTTAGACAACACCCAAACACAGGGGAAGATCAGAGTTTACTATGAGTTGACAATGATCTAAAGTTCGAAAGACCTTTTTTGGAATGTGAACATTTTAAGGACGTGGGCTACTTGGCCTGGATGTAAGAAGCAACAGGCCATACGGGGGAGGTGTGGAGCGGATACTGTAGCCTCTGTGGTAGCCTCCTTGTGTAACCTGCAGAGACGGTGGCGCAACTGCTGTAGGAAAAATACACGTACACCGTTTATTATCTATACTGAACAATAATGTTCTAGAGCAGTGTATCCTGGTCCTGTAGTAGTTCTAGAGCAGTGTTTCCTGGTCCTGTAGTAGTCCTAGAGCAGTGTCTCCTGGTCCTGTAGTAGTCCTAGAGCAGTGTTTCCTGGTCCTGTAGTAGTCCTAGAGCAGTGTCTCCTGGTCCTGTAGTAGTCCTAGAGCAGTGTTTCCTGGTCCTGTAGTAGTCCTAGAGCAGTGTTTCCTGGGTCCTGTAGTAGTCCTAGAGCAGTGTTTCCTGGTCCTGTAGTAGTCCTAGAGCAGTGTTTCCTGGTCCTGTAGTAGTCCTAGAGCAGTGTTTCCTGGTACTGTAGTAGTCCTAGAGCAGTGTTTCCTGGTCCTGTAGTAGTCCTAGAGCAGTGTCTCCTGGTCCTGTAGTAGTCCTAGAGCAGTGTCTCCTGGTCCTGTAGTAGTCCTAGAGCAGTGTCTCCTGGTCCTGTAGTAGTCCTAGAGCAGTGTTTCCTGGTCCTGTAGTAGTCCTAGAGCAGTGTTTCCTGGTCCTGTAGTAGTCCTAGAGCAGTGTTTCCTGGGTCCTGTAGTAGTCCTAGAGCAGTGTTTCCTGGGTCCTGTAGTAGTCCTAGAGCAGTGTTTCCTGGTCCTGTAGTAGTCCTAGAGCAGTGTTTCCTGGTCCTGTAGTAGTCCTAGAGCAGTGTTTCCTGGTCCTGTAGTAGTTCTAGAGCAGTGTTTCCTGGTCCGGTAGTAGTCCTAGAGCAGTGTTTCCTGGTCCTGTAGTAGTCCTAGAGCAGTGTTTCCTGGTCCTGTAGTAGTCCTAGAGCAGTGTTTCCTGGGTCCTGTAGTAGTCCTAGAGCAGTGTTTCCTGGTCCTGTAGTAGTCCTAGAGCAGTGTTTCCTGGGTCCTGTAGTAGTCCTAGAGCAGTGTCTCCTGGTCCTGTGGTAGTCCTAGAGCAGTGTTTCCTGGTCCTGTAGTAGTCCTAGAGCAGTGTCTCCTGGTCCTGTAGTAGTCCTAGAGCAGTGTTTCCTGGTCCTGTAGTAGTCCTAGAGCAGTGTTTCCTGGGTCCTGTAGTAGTCCTAGAGCAGTGTTTCCTGGTCCTGTAGTAGTCCTAGAGCAGAGTTTCCTGGTCCTGTAGTAGTCCTAGAGCAGTGTATCCTGGTCCTGTAGTAGTCCTAGAGCAGTGTTTCCTGGTCCTGTAGTAGTCCTAGAGCAGTGTTTCCTGGTCCTGTAGTAGTCCTAGAGCAGTGTTTCCTGGGTCCTGTAGTAGTCCTAGAGCAGTGTCTCCTGGTCCTGTGGTAGTCCTAGAGCAGTGTCTCCTGGTCCTGTGGTAGTCCTAGAGCAGTGTTTCCTGGTCCTGTAGTAGTCTTAGAGCAGTGTATCCTGGTCCTGTAGTAGTTCTAGAGCAGTGTTTCCTGGTCCTGTAGTAGTCCTAGAGCAGTGTTTCCTGGTACTGTAGTAGTCCTAGAGCAGTGTCTCCTGGTACTGTAGTAGTCCTAGAGCAGTGTCTCCTGGTCCTGTAGTAGTCCTAGAGCAGTGTTTCCTGGTCCTGTAGTAGTCCTAGAGCAGTGTTTCCTGGTCCTGTAGTAGTCCTAGAGCAGTGTTTCCTGGTCCTGTAGTAGTCCTAGAGCAGTGTTTCCTGGGTCCTGTAGTAGTCCTAGAGCAGTGTTTCCTGGGTCCTGTAGTAGTTCTAGAGCAGTGTTTCCTGGTCCTGTAGTAGTCCTAGAGCAGTGTTTCCTGGTCCTGTAGCAGTCCTAGAGCAGTGTTTCCTGGTCCTGTAGTAGTCCTAGAGCAGTGTCTCCTGGTCCTGTAGTAGTCATAGAGCAGTGTTTCCTGGTCCTGTAGTAGTCCTAGAGCAGTGTATCCTGGTCCTGTAGTAGTTCTAGAGCAGTGTTTCCTGGTCCTGTAGTAGTCCTAGAGCAGTGTTTCCTGGTACTGTAGTAGTCCTAGAGCAGTGTTTCCTGGGTCCTGTAGTAGTCCTAGAGCAGTGTCTCCTGGTACTGTAGTAGTCCTAGAGCAGTGTCTCCTGGTCCTGTAGTAGTCCTAGAGCAGTGTTTCCTGGTCCTGTAGTAGTCCTAGAGCAGTGTTTCCTGGTCCTGTAGTAGTCCTAGAGCAGTGTTTCCTGGGTCCTGTAGTAGTCCTAGAGCAGTGTTTCCTGGTACTGTAGTAGTCCTAGAGCAGTGTTTCCTGGTCCTGTAGTAGTCCTAGAGCAGTGTTTCCTGGGTCCTGTAGTAGTCCTAGAGCAGTGTTTCCTGGTCCGGTAGTAGTCCTAGAGCAGTGTTTCCTGGGTCCTGTAGTAGTCCTAGAGCAGTGTATCCTGGTCCTGTAGTAGTCCTAGAGCAGTGTATCCTGGTCCTGTAGTAGTTCTAGAGCAGTGTTTCCTGGTCCTGTAGTAGTCCTAGAGCAGTGTCTCCTGGTACTGTAGTAGTCCTAGAGCAGTGTCTCCTGGTCCTGTAGTAGTCCTAGAGCAGTGTTTCCTGGTCCTGTAGTAGTCCTAGAGCAGTGTTTCCTGGTCCTGTAGTAGTCCTAGAGCAGTGTTTCCTGGTCCTGTAGTAGTCCTAGAGCAGTGTTTCCTGGGTCCTGTAGTAGTCCTAGAGCAGTGTTTTCTGGTCCGGTAGTAGTCCTAGAGCAGTGTTTCCTGGGTCCTGTAGTAGTCCTAGAGCAGTGTTTCCTGGTCCGGTAGTAGTCCTAGAGCAGTGTTTCCTGGGTCCTGTAGTAGTCCTAGAGCAGTGTATCCTGGTCCTGTAGTAGTCCTAGAGCAGTGTATCCTGGTCCTGTAGTAGTCCTAGAGCAGTGTATCCTGGTCCTGTAGTAGTCCTAGAGCAGTGTTTCCTGGTCCTGTAGTAGTTCTAGAGCAGTGTTTCCTGGTCCTGTAGTAGTCCTAGAGCAGTGTTTCCTGGGTCCTGTAGTAGTCCTAGAGCAGTGTTTCCTGGTCCGGTAGTAGTCCTAGAGCAGTGTTTCCTGGGTCCTGTAGTAGTCCTAGAGCAGTGTTTCCTGGTCCGGTAGTAGTCCTAGAGCAGTGTATCCTGGTCCTGTAGTAGTCCTAGAGCAGTGTTTCCTGGGTCCTGTAGTAGTCCTAGAGCAGTGTTTCCTGGGTCCTGTAGTAGTCCTAGAGCAGTGTATCCTGGTCCTGTAGTAGTTCCTGGGTCCTGTAGTAGTCCTAGAGCAGTGTTTCCTGGTCCTGTAGTAGTCCTAGAGCAGTGTATCCTGGTCCTGTAGTAGTTCCTGGGTCCTGTAGTAGTCCTAGAGCAGTGTTTCCTGGGTCCTGTAGTAGTCCTAGAGCAGTGTTTCCTGGTCCGGTAGTAGTCCTAGAGCAGTGTTTCCTGGGTCCTGTAGTAGTCCTAGAGCAGTGTTTCCTGGGTCCTGTAGTAGTCCTAGAGCAGTGTATCCTGGTCCGGTAGTAGTCCTAGAGCAGTGTTTCCTGGGTCCTGTAGTAGTCCTAGAGCAGTGTTTCCTGGGTCCTGTAGTAGTCCTAGAGCAGTGTTTCCTGGTCCTGTAGTAGTCCTAGAGCAGTGTTTCCTGGTCCTGTAGTAGTCCTAGAGCAGTGTATCCTGGTCCTGTAGTAGTCCTAGAGCAGTGTTTCCTGGTACTGTAGTAGTCCTAGAGCAGTGTCTCCTGGTCCTGTAGTAGTCCTAGAGCAGTGTTTCCTGGTACTGTAGTAGTCCTAGAGCAGTGTCTCCTGGTACTGTAGTAGTCCTAGAGCAGTGTTTCCTGGTCCTGTAGTAGTCCTAGAGCAGTGTTTCCTGGTCCTGTAGTAGTCCTAGAGCAGTGTTTCCTGGGTCCTGTAGTAGTCCTAGAGCAGTGTTTCCTGGTCCGGTAGTAGTCCTAGAGCAGTGTTTCCTGGGTCCTGTAGTAGTCCTAGAGCAGTGTTTCCTGGTCCGGTAGTAGTCCTAGAGCAGTGTTTCCTGGGTCCTGTAGTAGTCCTAGAGCAGTGTATCCTGGTCCTGTAGTAGTCCTAGAGCAGTGTTTCCTGGGTCCTGTAGTAGTCCTAGAGCAGTGTTTCCTGGGTCCTGTAGTAGTCCTAGAGCAGTGTATCCTGGTCCTGTAGTAGTTCCTTGGTCCTGTAGTAGTCCTAGAGCAGTGTTTCCTGGTCCTGTAGTAGTCCTAGAGCAGTGTTTCCTGGGTCCTGTAGTAGTCCTAGAGCAGTGTTTCCTGGTCCGGTAGTAGTCCTAGAGCAGTGTTTCCTGGGTCCTGTAGTAGTCCTAGAGCAGTGTTTCCTGGGTCCTGTAGTAGTCCTAGAGCAGTGTTTCCTGGGTCCTGTAGTAGTCCTAGAGCAGTGTTTCCTGGTCCGGTAGTAGTCCTAGAGCAGTGTTTCCTGGTCCGGTAGTAGTCCTAGAGCAGTGTTTCCTGGGTCCTGTAGTAGTCCTAGAGCAGTGTTTCCTGGGTCCTGTAGTAGTCCTAGAGCAGTGTTTCCTGGGTCCTGTAGTAGTCCTAGAGCAGTGTTTCCTGGGTCCTGTAGTAGTCCTAGAGCAGTGTTTCCTGGTCCGGTAGTAGTCCTAGAGCAGTGTTTCCTGGGTCCTGTAGTAGTCCTAGAGCAGTGTTTCCTGGTCCGGTAGTAGTCCTAGAGCAGTGTTTCCTGGGTCCTGTAGTAGTCCTAGAGCAGTGTATCCTGGTCCTGTAGTAGTTCCTGGGTCCTGTAGTAATGTAGAACACACCGTCCTGATGTCCACTGATACAGAGGTAACACACACACTGTCCTGATGTGTCATTGACTTTAGTTTTAGTAGCAAATTAGCAACTATCAGATCTTCCTGCACAATGAGGCCAATTCTGACCCAACTAGACACATCTTCCTGTATAATGAGGCCAATTCTAACCCAACTAGACACATCTTCCTGTACAATGAGGCCAATTCTGACCCAACTAGACACGTCTTCCTGTACAATGAGGCCAATTCTGACCCAACTAGACACGTCTTCCTGTACAATGAGGCCAATTCTGACCCAACTAGACACGTCTTCCTGTACAATTAGGCCAATTCTGACCCAACTAGACACGTCTTCCTGTACAATGAGGCCAATGCTGACCCAACTAACACATCTTCCTGTACAATGAGGCCAATTCTAACCCAACTAACACATCTTCCTGTACATTGAGGCCAATGCTGACCCAACTAGACACGTCTTCCTGTACAATGAGGCCAATGCTGAATGATGTGTGTTCAGAAGTTTGGTGTGTCTTGTGTACTTTTCCATGTGGCTGTCGGTGTGTTGGGGGTTAATAGGTCATTGCTGGGGTCAGATTTCAGGAATGTGTGAGGCTGCCTGGGCCTGTTTGTCATGGCTGTGTTTCAGAGCTAACATTCCGCTACTCTTCAGTAATGCTGCAAAGCATTCTGGGAACAAAATGTGCTCAGAATCCCCCCTCCCTCTCTCTTCTCTCCTGTCTCTCTCACTTTCAAATAACTTTGTCAAAAAACTCAATCATAGGTTGGTCACTTTTTGTCTTAATTTGGTACACAGAAACTCGATGCTAAGAGTAACTTGGTTAAACAGAATGGCACCGATTGGCCTATAGGTGGCGCTGTTATAAGCAGTCTCACTTAAATCCTCATATCCACATTTTGAACCAGAAGTGGTGTCTAAATGACCAAAGTCGGTCATGTCGGCCCATGTCTTAACTTAGTTTTGAGAAAAACTAAGGGATTGCTCAAAACATGGCTGAGTTATTGACAAATCAAAAATCTGTTTTTTTTTTACGTGTCCATTTAAACCACTGTAAATCCACTTCAATCAAATCCACTTGTCATCTCCATCATGGACATCCCTTAGATGAACCACACTGCATGTGATTTTGATATATTTAAAAACAAGGGAGCTATTAACAACTGTCTTTTCCATATGTAACGCTTAAATCCATCTGTACTCTTCTTCTCCTTATGAACCATAACTCAGATTCATCCAGATTTAGTATATAGAGGTTTTAATGGTTTTGTGAAAGGAAAAAAATAATAATTCTGGGAAAATGGGACCCCAGAAGTCCTACCGTTTGTGCAGTCATCATAGATTCAGTACCAGTCAAAAGTTTGGACACACCTACTCATTCCAGGGTTTTTCTTTATTTTCACTTTTTTCTACATTGTAGAATAATAGTGAAGACATCAAAACTATGAAATAACACACATGGAATCATGTAGTAACTCAAAGTGTAAAACAAATTAAAATATATTTGAGATTCTTCAAAGTAGCCACCCTTCGCCTTGATGACAGATTTTCACACTCTTGGCATTCTCTCAACCAGCTTCATGAGGTAGTCACCTGGAATGCACTTCAATTAACAGGTCTTTTTAAAAGTTAATTTGTACAATTTCTTTCCTTATTGCGTTTGAGTCATTCAGTTGTGACAAGGTACGGGTGGGTATACAGAAGATAGACCTATTTGATATTAATTATATATAAACTAAATAAGTAATGCTTTTAAGAATGATTCCCTGCTGCATTCCAAGATAAACAACCGACAGCACTAGACTTAACTTCATCCTTGTGGTATTTAGAGAGAATCATGGTAATGCTTTCACTGATTGCACCTAAAGGAAGATAGGTCCTACATGATAGAGTACTTACTTTATTATCCAACTGATCTGGTCCTTTCTGTCATCTTGTGAACCCCGTTCATTGCTGTTTTTGTTTTTCTAATCCCTCCCTCTTTCTTTCTCTTCCATTAGGTTGGATATCTACAGGAAAGTCCCCAAAGACCTGACCCAGCCCACGTACACAGGAGCTGTGGGTGAGTAGACCTCCACACACACACACACACACACACACACACACACACACACACACACACACACACACACACACACACACACACACACACACACACACACACACACACACACACACACACACACACACCTCATGGTTCAGCTGGTCTACTCACCTGTCAGAGTGCAGGTATGTACCTGTCACCTCATGGTTCAGCTGGTCAACTCACCTGTCAGAGTGCAGGTATATGTACCTGTCACCTCATGGTTCAGCTGGTCTACTCACCTGTCAGAGTGCAGGTATGTACCTGTCACCTCATGGTTCAGCTGGTCTACTCACCTGTCAGAGTGCAGGTATATGTACCTGTTACTTCATGGTTCAGCTGGTCTACTCACCTGTCAGAGTGCAGGTATATGTACCTGTCACCTCATGGTTCAGCTGGTCTACTCACCTGTCAGAGTGCAGGTATTTGTACCTGTTACTTCATGGTTCAGCTGGTCAACTCACCTGTCAGAGTGCAGGTATGTACCTGTCACCTCATGGTTCAGCTGGTCAACTCACCTGTCAGAGTGCAGGTATGTACCTGTCACCTCATGGTTCAGCTGGTCAACTCACCTGTCAGAGTGCAGGTATGTACCTGTCACCTCATGGTTCAGCTGGTCTACTCACCTGTCAGAGTGCAGGTATGTACCTGTCACCTCATGGTTCAGCTGGTCTACTCACCTGTCAGAGTGCAGGTATGTACCTGTCACCTCATGGTTCAGCTGGTCAACTCACCTGTCAGAGTGCAGGTATATGTACCTGTCACCTCATGGTTCAGCTGGTCTACTCACCTGTCAGAGTGCAGGTATGTACCTGTCACCTCATGGTTCAGCTGGTCTACTCACCTGTCAGAGTGCAGGTATGTACCTGTCACCTCATGGTTCAGCTGGTCAACTCACCTGTCAGAGTGCAGGTATATGTACCTGTCACCTCATGGTTCAGCTGGTCAACTCACCTGTCAGAGTGCAGGTATGTACCTGTCACCTCATGGTTCAGCTGGTCAACTCACCTGTCAGAGTGCAGGTATATGTACCTGTCACCTCATGGTTCAGCTGGTCTACTCACCTGTCAGAGTGCAGGTATATGTACCTGTCACCTCATGGTTCAGCTGGTCTACTCACCTGTCAGAGTGCAGGTATATGTACCTGTTACCTCATGGTTCAGCTGGTCTACTCACCTGTCAGAGTGCAGGTATGTACCTGTCACCTCATGGTTCAGCTGGTCTACTCACCTGTCAGAGTGCAGGTATGTACCTGTCACCTCATGGTTCAGCTGGTCTACTCACCTGTCAGAGTGCAGGTATGTACCTGTCACCTCATGGTTCAGCTGGTCAACTCACCTGTCAGAGTGCAGGTATGTACCTGTCACCTCATGGTTCAGCTGGTCTACTCACCTGTCAGAGTGCAGGTATGTACCTGTCACCTCATTGTTCAGCTGGTCTACTCACCTGTCAGAGTGCAGGTATGTACCTGTCACCTCATGGTTCAGCTGGTCAACTCACCTGTCAGAGTGCAGGTATGTACCTGTCACCTCATGGTTCAGCTGGTCTACTCACCTGTCAGAGTGCAGGTATATGTACCTGTCACCTCATGGTTCAGCTGGTCTACTCACCTGTCAGAGTGCAGGTATGTACCTGTCACCTCATGGTTCAGCTGGTCAACTCACCTGTCAGAGTGCAGGTATGTACCTGTCACCTCATGGTTCAGCTGGTCTACTCACCTGTCAGAGTGCAGGTATATGTACCTGTCACCTCATGGTTCAGCTGGTCTACTCACCTGTCAGAGTGCAGGTATATGTACCTGTCACCTCATGGTTCAGCTGGTCTACTCACCTGTCAGAGTGCAGGTATGTACCTGTCACCTCATGGTTCAGCTGGTCTACTCACCTGTCAGAGTGCAGGTATATGTACCTGTCACCTCATGGTTCAGCTGGTCAACTCACCTGTCAGAGTGCAGGTATATGTACCTGTCACCTCATGGTTCAGCTGGTCTACTCACCTGTCAGAGTGCAGGTATATGTACCTGTCACCTCATGGTTCAGCTGGTCTACTCACCTGTCAGAGTGCAGGTATATGTACCTGTTACCTCATGGTTCAGCTGGTCAACTCACCTGTCAGAGTGCAGGTATGTACCTGTCACCTCATGGTTCAGCTGGTCTACTCACCTGTCAGAGTGCAGGTATGTACCTGTCACCTCATGGTTCAGCTGGTCTACTCACCTGTCAGAGTGCAGGTATATGTACCTGTCACCTCATGGTTCAGCAGGTCTACTCACCTGTCAGAGTGCAGGTATATGTACCTGTCACCTCATGGTTCAGCTGGTCTACTCACCTGTCAGAGTGCAGGTATATGTACCTGTCACCTCATGGTTCAGCTGGTCTACTCACCTGTCAGAGTGCAGGTATGTACCTGTCACCTCATGGTTCAGCTGGTCAACTCACCTGTCAGAGTGCAGGTATATGTACCTGTCACCTCATGGTTCAGCTGGTCTACTCACCTGTCAGAGTGCAGGTATGTACCTGTCACCTCATGGTTCAGCTGGTCTACTCACCTGTCAGAGTGCAGGTATGTACCTGTCATCGTAAAGCTACTGTCATACTCCAGGTACTTCTCCATTAGTTAGGTGCAGTGGCGTCATGCACCCATTGTTTTAGCATGAAGTACGTGGGGATGAAGGGGGGTGGCCCCCCTCTGGAAGTTAGCGAATTTAGCATTTTTTCAAACACCAATCTAGCATGATAATCATTATGCCTAATTTTAAATATATTTTTCTGCATAGGTTATCTAGGTACACTTCCTGCCCCTCACTGGCAGCTAAAATCAAATCAAACGCTGTGGGGCCCTCAACTATAGAGCCCATCATGAGGGGCCGCTGTGGCTCCCGGGTGGCGTAGCGGTCTAAGGCACTGCCTCTCAGTGGGCTCCCGGGTGGCGTAGCGGTCTAAGGCACTGCCTCTCAGTGGGCTCCCGGGTGGCGCAGGGGTCTAAGGCACTGCCTCTCAGTGGGCTCCCGGGTGGCGCAGCGGTCTAAGGCACTGCCTCTCAGTGGGCTCCCGGGTGGCGCAGCGGTCTTAGGCACTGCCTCTCAGTGGGCTCCCGGGTGGTGCAGGGGTCTAAGGCACTGCCTCTCAGTGGGCTCCCGGGTGGCGCAGCGGTCTTAGGCACTGCCTCTCAGTGGGCTCCCGGGTGGCGCAGCGGTCTAAGGCACTGCCTCTCAGTGCTAGAGGCGTCACTACCAGACACCCTGTTTCCAATCCAGTTTGTATCACCACCGGCTGTGAGTCCTATAGGGCGGCTAACAACTGGCCCAGCGTCGTCCGGGTTTGGCCGGTGTAGGCCGTCATTGTAAATAAGAACAAATTCTTAACTGACTTGCCTGGTTAAATAAATGTTAAATAAAAAAATGTAAAAAAAATTGCCACATCCAAACCCCCCCACCACCTTGCAAGAGAAACATTTTAGCCGCCCCCCCCCCCCCCCTCGTGACAGCGAAGAGAGAAATGTTTAGTTTCCTGCAATTATACACATTTTGCCATGGGGCAGAGAGAAGATAAAAAATAAATATATATATCGCAAATTTCCTGCAATTCTACACAATTTGAAAATAAGGTGGAGGCAAATGTTTGCGTTTTTTTAAATATAACTGAAGTTCAATGGGGCCCACCCCTTTGGGTAATTCCACCATGCTTACTTCACTGACGATTCTGCACACACTAGATGTATCTAGCGTCCTGCCCAGTCATCTCTAGGGAGAATGGGGGGGAAAGTCATTTTTCTCTTAAATAATTTTAATAAAACGTTGGGCTTAAAATATACATTTTTGTAATTGAACATCTGAAAATGTTATAACAGGACACATCTGAGTGGGAACGTGCCTCCTGAACTTCCTTTTGAAAACACACGTTCACCACTGGCTAGGAGGATACCTGTCATTACTCAGGTGAAACGTAACCGTGTGTCAGAGAATGCTAATGATTACCTGTGCCCCGCCTCCTCAGCCCTCAGGCGTTCTAGAACTGTCAGTCCTCTGGTATCCGGTGGAATCTTTCTGTTTCTTTGTTCTGTCATGTTGTTTTCCTGTTTCATCACCAGGCTGTCACTGTGTCAGGCGCCTGACAGTGATTAAACACGGGGATTACTAGGAGATCAGCTATGTGGTTGTTTTGTTTGTTACCTAATCATTACTGGAATCGATTCATCATTGGCCCATCCCTGATGACATCGAGGGAGAACTTTGACAGTAATTTTTTTTATAAAGCCTTTTTTACATCAGCTGATATCTCAAAGTGCTGTACAGAATCGCAGCCTAAAACCCCAAACAGCAAGCAATGCAGGTGTAGAAGCACGGTGGCTAGGAAAAACTCCCTAGAAAGGCCAGAACCTAGGAAGAAACCTAGAGAGGAACCAGGCTATGAGGGGTGGCCAGTCCTCTTCTGGCTGTGCCGGGTGGAGATTATAACAGAACATGGCCAAGATGTTCAAATGTTCATAAATGACCAGCAGGGTCAAATAATAATAATCACAGTAGTTGTCGAGGGTGCAACAAGTCAGCACCTCAGGAGTAAATGTCAGTTGGCTTTTCATAGCCGATCATTGAGAGTATCTCTACCGCTCCTGCTGTCTCTAGAGAGTTGAAAACAGCAGGTCTGGGACAGGTAGCACGTCCGGTGAACAGGTCAGGGTTCTATAGCCGCAGGCAGAACAGTTGAAACTGGAGCAGCAGCACGGCCAGGTGGACTGGGGACAGCAAGGAGTCATCAGGCCAGGTAGTCCTGAGGCATGGTCCTAGGGCTCAGGTCCTCCGGGAGGGGAGGGACAGAGAGGGGGAATTAGAGGGAGAATACTTCAATTCACACAGGACACCTGATAAGACAGGAGATTGACACCAGATATAACAGACGGACAGCAGCATGTGAGGTAGCAGCATGTGTACACAGAGCAGAGGGGGGATGAACAGAGGAGGAAGAGCAGCATGTGTACACAGAGCAGAGGGGGGGAGAACAGAGGAGGAAGAGCAGCATGTGTACACAGAGCAGAGGGGGGGAGAACAGGAGGAAGAGCAGGATGTGTACACAGTGCAGAGGGGGGATGAACAGAGGAGGAAGAGCAGCATGTGTACACAGAGCAGAGGGGGGAAGAACAGAGGAGGAAGAGCAGCATGTGTACACAGAGCAGAGGGGGGATGAACAGAGGAGGAAGAGCAGCATGTGTACACAGAGCAGAGGGGGGAAGAACAGAGGAGGAAGAGCAGCATGTGTACACAGAGCAGAGGGGGGAAGAACAGAGGAGGAAGAGCAGCATGTGTACACAGAGCAGAGGGGGGGAGAACAGGAGGAAGAGCAGGATGTGTACACAGTGCAGAGGGGGGATGAACAGAGGAGGAAGAGCAGCATGTGTACACAGAGCAGAGGGGGGATGAACAGAGGAGGAAGAGCAGCATGTGTACACAGTGCAGAGGGGGGATGAACAGAGGAGGAAGAGCAGCATGTGTACACAGAGCAGAGGGGGGATGAACAGAGGAGGAAGAGCAGGGAAAAATAGCAACTACAGATTACTCATCCAGAGATCTTCTGGCAGAATGTCGTTATAAGATATCTGATGGCAAACATTTAGTAGGGGATTGCATTTAGTAGGGGAGTGCATTTAGTGGGGGATTGCATTTAGTAGGGGAGTGCATTTAGTAGGGGAGTGCATTTAGTAGGGGAGTGCATTTAGTGGGGGATTGCATTTAGTGGGGGATTGCATTTAGTGGGGGATTGCATTTAGTGGGGGATTGCATTTAGTAGGGGAGTGCATTTAGTAGGGGAGTGCATTTAGTAGGGGAGTGCATTTAGTAGGGGAGTGCATTTAGTGGGGGATTGCATTTAGTGGGGGATTGCATTTAGTAGGGGATTGCATTTAGTAGTGGATTGCATTTAGTAGTGGAGTACATTTAGTAGGGGATTACATTTAGTAGGGGGATTGCATTTAGTAGGGGATTGCATTTAGTAGGGGATTGCATTTAGTAGTGGATTGCATTTAGTAGGGGATTGCATTTAGTAGGGGATTGCATTTAGTAGTGGAGTACATTTAGTAGGGGATTACATTTAGTGGTGAATTACATACAAGTGTAACTTCATCACCTTATGTGTGACGTACAACAGAGACTCACCAATAGATACAGAACGTTGTGGACTCACAGCTCTCAGCTTCAAACACCTGACTGACTCAACTGTTCTGGGGAACTACAGTGAGCTTCATATTGTCGAACAATGTGACCGGTGAGATATAGAACGTGATCTTCTTGATCTCCTAACGTATTGCACAAGTTGACTGCAGGTTTTTACTTAAAGTAACTACAAATATTCAGATTGGTTTAAAAAAATACATAAATAATTTGACTGTATTAACAAAACCGTCCTGTGGCTTTTTCCAAATTTCCAAGTATACGGTATACCACCCAAGGCTAGCAACTACTGCCCGTTGGTAATGGACTACGACCAAGACTAGAAACTACTGCTATTTTGAGGGCTATTCTCTAGTATATTATGGAAGCTTTAGAAGGTTCTAGAAGTTTTTGGCTGATGGACTGCAGCCCATAATCGGGTGTGTCTCAGCCCAAAATCCTTTATTTGGTTTAATATCAGTGTGTACCGCTCAGTATACAAATCTAACTGTCTATGTCCCCTCCTCTCTCCCCTCCCTCCCTCTCTCCTCCTCACCCACTCCCCTCTTTTCCCCTCTCGTCCTCTTCTCCCCTCTCGTCCTCTTCTCCCCTCTCGTCCTCTTCTCCCCTCTCGTCCTCTTCTCCCCTCTCGTCCTCTTCTCCCCTCTCGTCCTCTTCTCCCCTCTCGTCCTCTCCTCCCCTCTCGTCCTCTTCTCCCCTCTCGTCCTCTTCTCCCCTCTCGTCCTCTTCTCCCCTCTCGTCCTCTCCTCCCCTCTCGTCCTCTCCTCCCCTCTCGTCCTCTCCTCCCCTCTCGTCCTCTCCTCCCCTCTCCTCTCGTCCTCGCCCCTCTCCTCCCTCCTCGCCCCTCTCCTCCCCTGTCTCCTCTCGCCCCTCTCCTCCCCTCTCTCCTCTCTCCCCTCCCCTCCCCTCCCCTCTCCTCTCTCCCTCCCCTCTCCTCCCCTCTCTCCCTCCCTCTCCTCTCCCCTCCCCTCCCCTCTCCTCCCCTCTCTCCCTCCCTCTCCTCTCCTCCCCTCTCTCCCTTCTCCTCCTCCCCTCTCTCCCCTCCCCTCTCTCCCTTCTCCTCCTCTCCTCCAGTGTCCATCATCTGCTGTATCTTCATGTTGTTCCTGTTTCTCTCAGAGCTGAAGGGATTCATAGCCACTGAAATGTAAGTACACACACACACACACACACACACACACACACACACACACACACACACACACACACACACACCACCTCTACCTCCACTGACACATTAAATACTAAAAGTACCTGACACATTATTTCCTGTGGTTTAAACCCCAGAGACATTCATTGGAAGTTAATAAAACAGTATTTTTATTGTTCTGTCTCTTGGTCTTCCTATCTGGGGGTTTCCCCTAAAACACACAGACATAGAAATACCCTCACATGCAGATGTATGAACAGACATCATTCATAGCCAGTCAACTGTAAGTACAGTACATCACCGTATCTCCTGTCTTAACCACAGATCTTGGGTCAGATTACCTTCACTCCGTGTAGTCTGAGATACAGTCCACGCACTCGTCTCCACTCAACTCTGTTGATTTTTTAAAATGTTTTATTTCACCTTTTATTTAACCAGGTAGGCTAGTTGAGAGCAAGTTCTCATTTACAACTGCGACCTGGACAAGATAAAGCAAAGCAGTTCGACAGAAACAACACAGAGTTACACATGGAATAAACAAACATACAGTCAATAATACAGTAGAAAAAGTCTATATACAGTGTGTGCAAATGAGGTAGGATAAGGGAGGTAGGCAATGAATAGGCCATAGTGGCGAAGTTAATACAATATAGCAATTAAACACTGGAGTGATAGATGTGCAGAAGATGAATGTGCAAGTAGAGATACTGGGGTGCAAAGGAGCAAGATAAATAAATAAATACAGTATGGGGATGAGGTAGATTGGATGGGCTATTTACAGATGGGCTATGTACAGGTGAAGTGATCTGTGAGCTGCTCTGACAGCTGGTGCTTAAAGCTAGTGAGCTAGATGTGGAGTCCATGGTGGAGTTGTACTTGGTTATCCTAAACCCTTTAACTATTACGGTGACGCCAACATATCTGACTCCAAATCAATTAGTTAGGGACTTCATCCTTTATTTGTTGTATGGATCCCCGTTGCCATGACGACATCTAGTTGGTAGCTCCTGGGGTCTATACACACAACAAAAATACATTATAGACGTAAGAGTTTTACCATTTACAATGTTTATTAGGGACCATCTATCCTTACAATGCTGGACCAATCAGTGTTGGTTAGGGACCATCTATCCTTACAATGCTGGACCAATCAGTGTTGGTTAGGGACCATCTATCCTTACAATGCTGGACCAATCAGTGTTGGTTAGGGACCATCTATCCTTACAATGCTGAACCAATCAGTGTTGGTTAGGGACTTCATCTATCCTCTCCCTCTGGGCTTCACACGTGAAATGTAAAAAAAATGCCCAAAATCTAATTATTTCCTTTTCTGTTAAAGACGCAACAAAGACAGAAACGTAACAAGAGTGTTGATCAAGAATGAGGATGTCTGGTGTTCATTATGATGCTTTGTTGACGCGTCTGGTGTCGTAACCAACATGGAGACATCTTTCTGACCAGGATATTAGGCTGTGTGCATGAGTCAGCTTGAGATAGGGGGAGGAAGGGGTGTATAGCTTCTCCTGTGCTGGGTGAGAGGAGCAGGGGGAGGAGTGGAGAGGAGGACAGCTTATTTACGCTGGGCTGTAGGAGAGGTGGAGGGCAGGGGGAGGAGAGAAAGGAAATTAGATGACAAAGAAGCACCAATGTACTTTTCTCATAATTAGCAGGGAGAGGAACATTGTGGGTACATTGTGACAGCTGGGGGTGAATCAGAACATTGTGACAGCTGGGGGTGAATCAGAACATTGTGACAGCTGGGGGTGAATCAGAACATTGTGACAGCTGGGGGTGAATCAGAACATTGTGACAGCTGGGGGTGAATCAGAACATTGTGGATACATTGTGACAGCTGGGGGTGAATCAGAACATTGTGACAGCTGGGGGTGAATCAGAACATTGTGACAGCTGGGGGTGAATCAGAACATTGTGACAGCTGGGGGTGAATCAGAACATTGTGACAGCTGGGGGTGAATCAGAACATTGTGACAGCTGGGGGTGAATCAGAACATTGTGACAGCTGGGGGTGAATCAGAACATTGTGACAGCTGGGGGTGAATCAGAACATTGTGACAGCTGGGGGTGAATCAGAACATGGTGGATACATTGTGACAGCTGGGGGTGAATCAGAACATTGTGACAGCTGGGGGGTGAATCAGAACATTGTGGATACATTGTGACAGCTGGGGGTGAATCAGAACATTGTGACAGCTGGGGGTGAATCAGTACATTGTGACAGCTGGGGGTGAATCAGAACATTGTGACAGCTGGGGGTGAATCAGAACATTGTGACAGCTGGGGGTGAATCAGAACATTGTGACAGCTGGGGGTGAATCAGAACATTGTGGATACATTGTGACAGCTGGGGGTGAATCAGAACATTGTGACAGCTGGGGGTGAATCAGAACATTGTGGGTACATTGTGACAGCTGGGGGTGAATCAGAACATTGTGACAGCTGGGGGTGAATCAGAACATTGTGGGTACATTGTGACAGCTGGGGGTGAATCAGAACATTGTGACAGCTGGGGATGAATCAGAACATTGTGGGTACATTGTGACAGCTGGGGGTGAATCAGAACATTGTGACAGCTGGGGGGTGAATCAGAACATTGTGGATACATTGTGACAGCTGGGGGTGAATCAGAACATTGTGACAGCTGGGGGTGAATCAGAACATTGTGGGTACATTGTGACAGCTGGGGGTGAATCAGAACATTGTGACAGCTGGGGGTGAATCAGAACATTGTGACAGCTGGGGGTGAATCAGAACATTGTGACAGCTGGGGGTGAATCAGAACATTGTGACAGCTGGGGGTGAATCAGAACATTGTGACAGCTGGGGGTGAATCAGAACATTGTGACAGCTGGGGGTGAATCAGAACATTGTGACAGCTGGGGGTGAATCAGAACATTGTGACAGCTGGGGGTGAATCAGAACATTGTGACAGCTGGGGGTGAATCAGAACATTGTGACAGCTGGGGGTGAATCAGAACATTGTGGGGACATTGTGACAGCTGGGGGTGAATCAGAACATTGTGACAGCTGGGGGTGAATCAGAACATTGTGGGTACATTGTGACAGCTGGGGGTGAATCAGAACATTGTGGATACATTGTGACAGCTGGGGGTGAATCAGAACATTGTGACAGCTGGGGGTGAATCAGAACATTGTGACAGCTGGGAGTGAATCAGAACATTGTGACAGCTGGGGGGGAATCAGAACATTGTGACAGCTGGGGGTGAATCAGAACATTGTGACAGCTGGGGATGAATCAGAACATTGTGACAGCTGGGGGTGAATCAGAACATTGTGACAGCTGGGGGGGAATCAGAACATTGTGACAGCTGGGGGTGAATCAGAACATTGTGACAGCTGGGGGTGAATCAGAACATTGTGACAGCTGGGGGTGAATCAGAACATTGTGACAGCTGGGGGTGAATCAGAACATTGTGACAGCTGGGGGTGAATCAGAACATTGTGACAGCTGGGGGTGAATCAGAACATTGTGACAGCTGGGGGTGAATCAGAACATTGTGGATACATTGTGACAGCTGGGGGTGAATCAGAACATTGTGACAGCTGGGGGTGAATCAGAACATTGTGACAGCTGGGGGTGAATCAGAACATTGTGGGTACATTGTGACAGCTGGGGGTGAATCAGAACATTGTGACAGCTGGGGGTGAATCAGAACATTGTGACAGCTGGGGGTGAATCAGAACATTGTGACAGCTGGGGGTGAATCAGAACATTGTGACAGCTGGGGGGGAATCAGAACATTGTGACAGCTGGGGGTGAATCAGAACATTGTGACAGCTGGGGGTGAATCAGAACATTGTGACAGCTGGGGGTGAATCAGAACATTGTGACAGCTGGGGGTGAATCAGAACATTGTGGATACATTGTGACAGCTGGGGGTGAATCAGAACATTGTGACAGCTGGGGGTGAATCAGAACATTGTGACAGCTGGGGGTGAATCAGAACATTGTGACAGCTGGGGGTGAATCAGAACATTGTGGGTACATTGTGACAGCTGGGGGTGAATCAGAACATTGTGACAGCTGGGGGTGAATCAGAACATTGTGGATACATTGTGACAGCTGGGGGTGAATCAGAACATTGTGACAGCTGGGGGTGAATCAGAACATTGTGACAGCTGGGGGTGAATCAGAACATTGTGACAGCTGGGGGTGAATCAGAACATTGTGACAGCTGGGGGTGAATCAGAACATTGTGACAGCTGGGGGTGAATCAGAACATTGTGACAGCTGGGGGTGAATCAGAACATTGTGACAGCTGGGGGTGAATCAGAACATTGTGACAGCTGGGGGTGAATCAGAACATTGTGGATACATTGTGACAGCTGGGGGTGAATCAGAACATTGTGACAGCTGGGGGTGAATCAGAACATTGTGGGTACATTGTGACAGCTGGGGGTGAATCAGAACATTGTGACAGCTGGGGGTGAATCAGAACATTGTGGATACATTGTGACAGCTGGGGGTGAATCAGAACATTGTGACAGCTGGGGGTGAATCAGAACATTGTGACAGCTGGGGGTGAATCAGAACATTGTGACAGCTGGGGGTGAATCAGAACATTGTGACAGCTGGGGGTGAATCAGAACATTGTGACAGCTGGGGGTGAATCAGAACATTGTGACAGCTGGGGGTGAATCAGAACATTGTGACAGCTGGGGGTGAATCAGAACATTGTGGATACATTGTGACAGCTGGGGGTGAATCAGAACATTGTGACAGCTGGGGGTGAATCAGAACATTGTGACAGCTGGGGGTGAATCAGAACATTGTGACAGCTGGGGGTGAATCAGAACATTGTGGGTACATTGTGACAGCTGGGTGTGAATCAGAACATTGTGACAGCTGGGGGTGAATCAGAACATTGTGGATACATTGTGACAGCTGGGGGTGAATCAGAACATTGTGACAGCTGGGGGTGAATCAGAACATTGTGACAGCTGGGGGTGAATCAGAACATTGTGACAGCTGGGGGTGAATCAGAACATTGTGGGTACATTGTGACAGCAGGGGGTGAATCAGAACATTGTGACAGCTGGGGGTGAATCAGTACATTGTGGGTACATTGTGACAGCAGGGGGTGAATCAGAACATTGTGACAGCTGGGGGTGAATCAGAACATTGTGGGTACATTGTGACAGCTGGGGGTGAATCAGAACATTGTGACAGCTGGGGGTGAATCAGAACATTGTGACAGCTGGGGGTGAATCAGTACATTGTGACAGCTGGGGGTGAATCAGAACATTGTGACAGCTGGGGGTGAATCAGAACATTGTGACAGCTGGGGGTGAATCAGAACATTGTGACAGCTGGGGATGAATCAGAACATTGTGGGTACATTGTGACAGCTGGGGGTGAATCAGAACATTGTGACAGCTGGGGGGTGAATCAGAACATTGTGGATACATTGTGACAGCTGGGGGTGAATCAGAACATTGTGACAGCTGGGGGTGAATCAGTACATTGTGACAGCTGGGGGTGAATCAGAACATTGTGACAGCTGGGGGTGAATCAGAACATTGTGACAGCTGGGGGTGAATCAGAACATTGTGACAGCTGGGGGTTAATCAGAACATTGTGGATACATTGTGACAGCTGGGGGTGAATCAGAACATTGTGACAGCTGGGGGTGAATCAGAACATTGTGGGTACATTGTGACAGCTGGGGGTGAATCAGAACATTGTGACAGCTGGGGGTGAATCAGAACATTGTGGGTACATTGTGACAGCTGGGGGTGAATCAGAACATTGTGACAGCTGGGGATGAATCAGAACATTGTGGGTACATTGTGACAGCTGGGGGTGAATCAGAACATTGTGACAGCTGGGGGGTGAATCAGAACATTGTGGATACATTGTGACAGCTGGGGGTGAATCAGAACATTGTGACAGCTGGGGGTGAATCAGAACATTGTGGGTACATTGTGACAGCTGGGGGTGAATCAGAACATTGTGACAGCTGGGGATGAATCAGAACATTGTGGGTACATTGTGACAGCTGGGGGGTGAATCAGAACATTGTGACAGCTGGGGGTGAATCAGAACATTGTGACAGCTGGGGATGAATCAGAACATTGTGGGTACATTGTGACAGCTGGGGGGTGAATCAGAACATTGTGACAGCTGGGGGTGAATCAGAACATTGTGACAGCTGGGGGTGAATCAGAACATTGTGGATACATTGTGACAGCTGGGGGTGAATCAGAACATTGTGACAGCTGGGGGTGAATCAGAACATTGTGACAGCTGGGGGTGAATCAGAACATTGTGGATACATTGTGACAGCTGGGGGTGAATCAGAACATTGTGACAGCTGGGGGTGAATCAGAACATTGTGACAGCTGGGGGGTGAATCAGAACATTGTGGATACATTGTGACAGCTGGGGGTGAATCAGAACATTGTGACAGCTGGGGGTGAATCAGAACATTGTGACAGCTGGGGGGTGAATCAGAACATTGTGGATACATTGTGATAGCTGGGGGTGAATCAGAACATTGTGGATACATTGTGACAGCTGGGGGTGAATCAGAACATTGTGACAGCTGGGGGTGAATCAGAACATTGTGACAGCTGGGGGTGAATCAGAACATTGTGACAGCTGGGGGTGAATCAGAACATTGTGACAGCTGGGGGTGAATCAGAACATTGTGGATACATTGTGACAGCTGGGGGTGAATCAGAACATTGTGACAGCTGGGGGGTGAATCAGAACATTGTGGATACATTGTGACAGCTGGGGGTGAATCAGAACATTGTGACAGCTGGGGGTGAATCAGAACATTGTGACAGCTGGGGGTGAATCAGAACATTGTGACAGCTGGGGGTGAATCAGAACATTGTGACAGCTGGGGGTGAATCAGAACATTGTGACAGCTGGGGGTGAATCAGAACATTGTGACAGCTGGGGGTGAATCAGAACATTGTGACAGCTGGGGGTGAATCAGAACATTGTGACAGCTGGGGGGTGAATCAGAACATTGTGGATACATTGTGACAGCTGGGGGTGAATCAGAACATTGTGACAGCTGGGGGTGAATCAGAACATTGTGACAGCTGGGGGTGAATCAGAACATTGTGACAGCTGGGGGTGAATCAGAACATTGTGACAGCTGGGGGTGAATCAGAACATTGTGACAGCTGGGGGTGAATCAGAACATTGTGACAGCTGGGGGTGAATCAGAACATTGTGGATACATTGTGACAGCTGGGGGTGAATCAGAACATTGTGACAGCTGGGGGTGAATCAGAACATTGTGGGTACATTGTGACAGCTGGGGGTGAATCAGTACATTGTGACAGCTGGGGGTGAATCAGAACATTGTGGGAACATTGTGACAGCTGGGGGTGAATCAGTACATTGTGACAGCTGGGGGTGAATCAGAACATTGTGGGAACATTGTGACAGCTGGGGGTGAATCAGAACATTGTGACAGCTGGGGGTGAATCAGTACATTGTGACAGCTGGGGGTGAATCAGAACATTGTGACAGCTGGGGGTGAATCAGAACATTGTGACAGCTGGGGGTGAATCAGAACATTGTGGGTACATTGTGACAGCAGGGGGTGAATCAGAACGTTGTGACAGCTGGGGGTGAATCAGAACATTGTGACAGCTGGGGGTGAATCAGTACATTGTGACAGCTGGGGGTGAATCAGAACATTGTGACAGCTGGGGGTGAATCAGAACATTGTGACAGCTGGGGGTGAATCAGAACATTGTGACAGCTGGGGGTGAATCAGAACATTGTGACAGCTGGGGGGTGAATCAGAACATTGTGGGTACATTGTGACAGCTGGGGGTGAATCAGAACATTGTGACAGCTGGGGGTGAATCAGAACATTGTGACAGCTGGGGGTGAATCAGAACATTGTGACAGCTGGGGGTGAATCAGTACATTGTGACAGCTGGGGGTGAATCAGAACATTGTGACAGCTGGGGGTGAATCAGAACATTGTGACAGCTGGGGGTGAATCAGAACATTGTGACAGCTGGGGATGAATCAGAACATTGTGGGTACATTGTGACAGCTGGGGGTGAATCAGAACATTGTGACAGCTGGGGGGTGAATCAGAACATTGTGGATACATTGTGACAGCTGGGGGTGAATCAGAACATTGTGACAGCTGGGGGTGAATCAGTACATTGTGACAGCTGGGGGTGAATCAGAACATTGTGACAGCTGGGGGTGAATCAGAACATTGTGACAGCTGGGGGTGAATCAGAACATTGTGACAGCTGGGGGTGAATCAGAACATTGTGGATACATTGTGACAGCTGGGGGTGAATCAGAACATTGTGACAGCTGGGGGTGAATCAGAACATTGTGGGTACATTGTGACAGCTGGGGGTGAATCAGAACATTGTGACAGCTGGGGGTGAATCAGAACATTGTGGGTACATTGTGACAGCTGGGGGTGAATCAGAACATTGTGACAGCTGGGGATGAATCAGAACATTGTGGGTACATTGTGACAGCTGGGGGTGAATCAGAACATTGTGACAGCTGGGGGGTGAATCAGAACATTGTGGATACATTGTGACAGCTGGGGGTGAATCAGAACATTGTGACAGCTGGGGGTGAATCAGAACATTGTGGGTACATTGTGACAGCTGGGGGTGAATCAGAACATTGTGACAGCTGGGGATGAATCAGAACATTGTGGGTACATTGTGACAGCTGGGGGGTGAATCAGAACATTGTGACAGCTGGGGGTGAATCAGAACATTGTGACAGCTGGGGATGAATCAGAACATTGTGGGTACATTGTGACAGCTGGGGGGTGAATCAGAACATTGTGACAGCTGGGGGTGAATCAGAACATTGTGACAGCTGGGGGTGAATCAGAACATTGTGGATACATTGTGACAGCTGGGGGTGAATCAGAACATTGTGACAGCTGGGGGTGAATCAGAACATTGTGACAGCTGGGGGTGAATCAGAACATTGTGGATACATTGTGACAGCTGGGGGTGAATCAGAACATTGTGACAGCTGGGGGTGAATCAGAACATTGTGACAGCTGGGGGGTGAATCAGAACATTGTGGATACATTGTGACAGCTGGGGGTGAATCAGAACATTGTGACAGCTGGGGGTGAATCAGAACATTGTGACAGCTGGGGGGTGAATCAGAACATTGTGGATACATTGTGATAGCTGGGGGTGAATCAGAACATTGTGGATACATTGTGACAGCTGGGGGTGAATCAGAACATTGTGACAGCTGGGGGTGAATCAGAACATTGTGACAGCTGGGGGTGAATCAGAACATTGTGACAGCTGGGGGTGAATCAGAACATTGTGACAGCTGGGGGTGAATCAGAACATTGTGGATACATTGTGACAGCTGGGGGTGAATCAGAACATTGTGACAGCTGGGGGGTGAATCAGAACATTGTGGATACATTGTGACAGCTGGGGGTGAATCAGAACATTGTGACAGCTGGGGGTGAATCAGAACATTGTGACAGCTGGGGGTGAATCAGAACATTGTGACAGCTGGGGGTGAATCAGAACATTGTGACAGCTGGGGGTGAATCAGAACATTGTGACAGCTGGGGGTGAATCAGAACATTGTGACAGCTGGGGGTGAATCAGAACATTGTGACAGCTGGGGGTGAATCAGAACATTGTGACAGCTGGGGGGTGAATCAGAACATTGTGGATACATTGTGACAGCTGGGGGTGAATCAGAACATTGTGACAGCTGGGGGTGAATCAGAACATTGTGACAGCTGGGGGTGAATCAGAACATTGTGACAGCTGGGGGTGAATCAGAACATTGTGACAGCTGGGGGTGAATCAGAACATTGTGACAGCTGGGGGTGAATCAGAACATTGTGACAGCTGGGGGTGAATCAGAACATTGTGGATACATTGTGACAGCTGGGGGTGAATCAGAACATTGTGACAGCTGGGGGTGAATCAGAACATTGTGGGTACATTGTGACAGCTGGGGGTGAATCAGTACATTGTGACAGCTGGGGGTGAATCAGAACATTGTGGGAACATTGTGACAGCTGGGGGTGAATCAGTACATTGTGACAGCTGGGGGTGAATCAGAACATTGTGGGAACATTGTGACAGCTGGGGGTGAATCAGAACATTGTGACAGCTGGGGGTGAATCAGTACATTGTGACAGCTGGGGGTGAATCAGAACATTGTGACAGCTGGGGGTGAATCAGAACATTGTGACAGCTGGGGGTGAATCAGAACATTGTGGGTACATTGTGACAGCAGGGGGTGAATCAGAACGTTGTGACAGCTGGGGGTGAATCAGAACATTGTGACAGCTGGGGGTGAATCAGTACATTGTGACAGCTGGGGGTGAATCAGAACATTGTGACAGCTGGGGGTGAATCAGAACATTGTGACAGCTGGGGGTGAATCAGAACATTGTGACAGCTGGGGGTGAATCAGAACATTGTGACAGCTGGGGGGTGAATCAGAACATTGTGGGTACATTGTGACAGCTGGGGGTGAATCAGAACATTGTGACAGCTGGGGGTGAATCAGAACATTGTGACAGCTGGGGGTGAATCAGAACATTGTGACAGCTGGGGGTGAATCAGAACATTGTGGGTACATTGTGACAGCTGGGGGTGAATCAGAACATTGTGACAGCTGGGGGTGAATCAGAACATTGTGGGTACATTGTGACAGCTGGGGGTGAATCAGAACATTGTGACAGCTGGGGGTGAATCAGAACATTGTGACAGCTGGGGGTGAATCAGAACATTGTGGGTACATTGTGACACCAGGGGGTGAATCAGAACATTGTGACAGCTGGGGATGAATCAGAACATTGTGACAGCTGGGGATGAATCAGAACATTGTGACAGCTGGGGGTGAATCAGAACATTGTGACAGCTGGGGGTGAATCAGTACATTGTGACAGCTGGGGGTGAATCAGAACATTGTGACAGCTGGGGGTGAGTCAGAACATTGTGACAGCTGGGGGTGAATCAGAACATTGTGACAGCTGGGGGTGAATCAGAACATTGTGACAGCTGGGGGTGAATCAGAACATTGTGACAGCTGGGGATGAATCAGAACATTGTGACAGCTGGGGGGTGAATCAGAACATTGTGACAGCTGGGGGTGAATCAGAACATTGTGACAGCTGGGAGTGAATCAGAACATTGTGACAGCTGGGGGGGAATCAGAACATTGTGACAGCTGGGGGTGAATCAGAACATTGTGACAGCTGGGGATGAATCAGAACATTGTGACAGCTGGGGGGGAATCAGAACATTGTGACAGCTGGGGGTGAATCAGAACATTGTGACAGCTGGGGGTGAATCAGAACATTGTGACAGCTGGGGGTGAATCAGAACATTGTGACAGCTGGGGGTGAATCAGAACATTGTGACAGCTGGGGGTGAATCAGAACATTGTGACAGCTGGGGGTGAATCAGAACATTGTGACAGCTGGGGGTGAATCAGAACATTGTGGATACATTGTGACAGCTGGGGGTGAATCAGAACATTGTGACAGCTGGGGGTGAATCAGAACATTGTGACAGCTGGGGGTGAATCAGAACATTGTGGGTACATTGTGACAGCTGGGGGTGAATCAGAACATTGTGACAGCTGGGGGTGAATCAGAACATTGTGACAGCTGGGGGTGAATCAGAACATTGTGACAGCTGGGGGTGAATCAGAACATTGTGACAGCTGGGGGGGAATCAGAACATTGTGACAGCTGGGGGTGAATCAGAACATTGTGACAGCTGGGGGTGAATCAGAACATTGTGACAGCTGGGGGGGAATCAGAACATTGTGACAGCTGGGGGTGAATCAGAACATTGTGGATACATTGTGACAGCTGGGGGTGAATCAGAACATTGTGACAGCTGGGGGTGAATCAGAACATTGTGACAGCTGGGGGTGAATCAGAACATTGTGACAGCTGGGGGTGAATCAGAACATTGTGGGTACATTGTGACAGCTGGGGGTGAATCAGAACATTGTGGATACATTGTGACAGCTGGGGGTGAATCAGAACATTGTGACAGCTGGGGGTGAATCAGAACATTGTGACAGCTGGGGGTGAATCAGAACATTGTGACAGCTGGGGGTGAATCAGAACATTGTGACAGCTGGGGGTGAATCAGAACATTGTGACAGCTGGGGGTGAATCAGAACATTGTGACAGCTGGGGGTGAATCAGAACATTGTGACAGCTGGGGGTGAATCAGAACATTGTGACAGCTGGGGGTGAATCAGAACATTGTGGATACATTGTGACAGCTGGGGGTGAATCAGAACATTGTGACAGCTGGGGGTGAATCAGAACATTGTGACAGCTGGGGGTGAATCAGAACATTGTGACAGCTGGGGGTGAATCAGAACATTGTGACAGCTGGGGGTGAATCAGAACATTGTGACAGCTGGGGGTGAATCAGAACATTGTGACAGCTGGGGGTGAATCAGAACATTGTGACAGCTGGGGGTGAATCAGAACATTGTGACAGCTGGGGGTGAATCAGAACATTGTGGATACATTGTGACAGCTGGGGGTGAATCAGAACATTGTGACAGCTGGGGGTGAATCAGAACATTGTGACAGCTGGGGGTGAATCAGAACATTGTGACAGCTGGGGGTGAATCAGAACATTGTGGGTACATTGTGACAGCTGGGGGTGAATCAGAACATTGTGACAGCTGGGGGTGAATCAGAACATTGTGACAGCTGGGGGTGAATCAGAACATTGTGGGTACATTGTGACAGCAGGGGGTGAATCAGAACATTGTGACAGCTGGGGGTGAATCAGTACATTGTGGGTACATTGTGACAGCAGGGGGTGAATCAGAACATTGTGACAGCTGGGGGTGAATCAGAACATTGTGGGTACATTGTGACAGCTGGGGGTGAATCAGAACATTGTGACAGCTGGGGGTGAATCAGAACATTGTGACAGCTGGGGGTGAATCAGTACATTGTGACAGCTGGGGGTGAATCAGAACATTGTGACAGCTGGGGGTGAATCAGAACATTGTGACAGCTGGGGGTGAATCAGAACATTGTGACAGCTGGGGGTGAATCAGAACATTGTGGGTACATTGTGACAGCTGGGGGTGAATCAGAACATTGTGACAGCTGGGGGTGAATCAGTACATTGTGACAGCTGGGGGTGAATCAGAACATTGTGACAGCTGGGGGTGAATCAGAACATTGTGACAGCTGGGGGTGAATCAGAACATTGTGACAGCTGGGGGTGAATCAGAACATTGTGGATACATTGTGACAGCTGGGGGTGAATCAGAACATTGTGACAGCTGGGGATGAATCAGAACATTGTGGGTACATTGTGACAGCTGGGGGTGAATCAGAACATTGTGACAGCTGGGGGGTGAATCAGAACATTGTGGATACATTGTGACAGCTGGGGGTGAATCAGAACATTGTGACAGCTGGGGGTGAATCAGTACATTGTGACAGCTGGGGGTGAATCAGAACATTGTGACAGCTGGGGGTGAATCAGAACATTGTGACAGCTGGGGGTGAATCAGAACATTGTGACAGCTGGGGGTGAATCAGAACATTGTGACAGCTGGGGGTGAATCAGAACATTGTGACAGCTGGGGGGTGAATCAGAACATTGTGGGTACATTGTGACAGCTGGGGGTGAATCAGAACATTGTGACAGCTGGGGGTGAATCAGAACATTGTGACAGCTGGGGGTGAATCAGAACATTGTGACAGCTGGGGGTGAATCAGAACATTGTGACAGCTGGGGGTGAATCAGAACATTGTGGGTACATTGTGACAGCTGGGGGTGAATCAGAACATTGTGACAGCTGGGGGTGAATCAGAACATTGTGGGTACATTGTGACAGCTGGGGGTGAATCAGAACATTGTGACAGCTGGGGGTGAATCAGAACATTGTGACAGCTGGGGGTGAATCAGAACATTGTGGGTACATTGTGACAGCAGGGGGTGAATCAGAACATTGTGACAGCTGGGGATGAATCAGAACATTGTGACAGCTGGGGATGAATCAGAACATTGTGACAGCTGGGGGTGAATCAGAACATTGTGACAGCTGGGGGTGAATCAGTACATTGTGACAGCTGGGGGTGAATCAGAACATTGTGACAGCTGGGGGTGAGTCAGAACATTGTGACAGCTGGGGGTGAATCAGAACATTGTGACAGCTGGGGGTGAATCAGAACATTGTGACAGCTGGGGGTGAATCAGAACATTGTGACAGCTGGGGGTGAATCAGAACATTGTGACAGCTGGGGGGTGAATCAGAACATTGTGACAGCTGGGGGTGAATCAGAACATTGTGACAGCTGGGAGTGAATCAGAACATTGTGACAGCTGGGGGGGAATCAGAACATTGTGACAGCTGGGGGTGAATCAGAACATTGTGACAGCTGGGGATGAATCAGAACATTGTGACAGCTGGGGGGGAATCAGAACATTGTGACAGCTGGGGGTGAATCAGAACATTGTGACAGCTGGGGGTGAATCAGAACATTGTGACAGCTGGGGGTGAATCAGAACATTGTGACAGCTGGGGGTGAATCAGAACATTGTGACAGCTGGGGGTGAATCAGAACATTGTGACAGCTGGGGGTGAATCAGAACATTGTGACAGCTGGGGGTGAATCAGAACATTGTGGATACATTGTGACAGCTGGGGGTGAATCAGAACATTGTGACAGCTGGGGGTGAATCAGAACATTGTGACAGCTGGGGGTGAATCAGAACATTGTGGGTACATTGTGACAGCTGGGGGTGAATCAGAACATTGTGACAGCTGGGGGTGAATCAGAACATTGTGACAGCTGGGGGTGAATCAGAACATTGTGACAGCTGGGGGTGAATCAGAACATTGTGACAGCTGGGGGGGAATCAGAACATTGTGACAGCTGGGGGTGAATCAGAACATTGTGACAGCTGGGGGTGAATCAGAACATTGTGACAGCTGGGGGTGAATCAGAACATTGTGGATACATTGTGACAGCTGGGGGTGAATCAGAACATTGTGACAGCTGGGGGTGAATCAGAACATTGTGACAGCTGGGGGTGAATCAGAACATTGTGACAGCTGGGGGTGAATCAGAACATTGTGGGTACATTGTGACAGCTGGGGGTGAATCAGAACATTGTGACAGCTGGGGGTGAATCAGAACATTGTGGATACATTGTGACAGCTGGGGGTGAATCAGAACATTGTGACAGCTGGGGGTGAATCAGAACATTGTGACAGCTGGGGGTGAATCAGAACATTGTGACAGCTGGGGGTGAATCAGAACATTGTGACAGCTGGGGGTGAATCAGAACATTGTGACAGCTGGGGGTGAATCAGAACATTGTGACAGCTGGGGGTGAATCAGAACATTGTGACAGCTGGGGGTGAATCAGAACATTGTGACAGCTGGGGGTGAATCAGAACATTGTGGATACATTGTGACAGCTGGGGGTGAATCAGAACATTGTGACAGCTGGGGGTGAATCAGAACATTGTGACAGCTGGGGGTGAATCAGAACATTGTGACAGCTGGGGGTGAATCAGAACATTGTGACAGCTGGGGGTGAATCAGAACATTGTGACAGCTGGGGGTGAATCAGAACATTGTGACAGCTGGGGGTGAATCAGAACATTGTGACAGCTGGGGGTGAATCAGAACATTGTGACAGCTGGGGGTGAATCAGAACATTGTGACAGCTGGGGGTGAATCAGAACATTGTGACAGCTGGGGGTGAATCAGAACATTGTGACAGCTGGGGGTGAATCAGAACATTGTGACAGCTGGGGGTGAATCAGAACATTGTGACAGCTGGGGGGTGAATCAGAACATTGTGGGTACATTGTGACAGCTGGGGGTGAATCAGAACATTGTGACAGCTGGGGGTGAATCAGAACATTGTGACAGCTGGGGGTGAATCAGAACATTGTGACAGCTGGGGGTGAATCAGAACATTGTGACAGCTGGGGGTGAATCAGAACATTGTGGGTACATTGTGACAGCTGGGGGTGAATCAGAACATTGTGACAGCTGGGGGTGAATCAGAACATTGTGGGTACATTGTGACAGCTGGGGGTGAATCAGAACATTGTGACAGCTGGGGGTGAATCAGAACATTGTGACAGCTGGGGGTGAATCAGAACATTGTGGGTACATTGTGACAGCAGGGGGTGAATCAGAACATTGTGACAGCTGGGGATGAATCAGAACATTGTGACAGCTGGGGATGAATCAGAACATTGTGACAGCTGGGGGTGAATCAGAACATTGTGACAGCTGGGGGTGAATCAGTACATTGTGACAGCTGGGGGTGAATCAGAACATTGTGACAGCTGGGGGTGAGTCAGAACATTGTGACAGCTGGGGGTGAATCAGAACATTGTGACAGCTGGGGGTGAATCAGAACATTGTGACAGCTGGGGGTGAATCAGAACATTGTGACAGCTGGGGGTGAATCAGAACATTGTGACAGCTGGGGGGTGAATCAGAACATTGTGACAGCTGGGGGTGAATCAGAACATTGTGACAGCTGGGAGTGAATCAGAACATTGTGACAGCTGGGGGGGAATCAGAACATTGTGACAGCTGGGGGTGAATCAGAACATTGTGACAGCTGGGGATGAATCAGAACATTGTGACAGCTGGGGGGGAATCAGAACATTGTGACAGCTGGGGGTGAATCAGAACATTGTGACAGCTGGGGGTGAATCAGAACATTGTGACAGCTGGGGGTGAATCAGAACATTGTGACAGCTGGGGGTGAATCAGAACATTGTGACAGCTGGGGGTGAATCAGAACATTGTGACAGCTGGGGGTGAATCAGAACATTGTGACAGCTGGGGGTGAATCAGAACATTGTGGATACATTGTGACAGCTGGGGGTGAATCAGAACATTGTGACAGCTGGGGGTGAATCAGAACATTGTGACAGCTGGGGGTGAATCAGAACATTGTGGGTACATTGTGACAGCTGGGGGTGAATCAGAACATTGTGACAGCTGGGGGTGAATCAGAACATTGTGACAGCTGGGGGTGAATCAGAACATTGTGACAGCTGGGGGTGAATCAGAACATTGTGACAGCTGGGGGGGAATCAGAACATTGTGACAGCTGGGGGTGAATCAGAACATTGTGACAGCTGGGGGTGAATCAGAACATTGTGACAGCTGGGGGTGAATCAGAACATTGTGACAGCTGGGGGTGAATCAGAACATTGTGGATACATTGTGACAGCTGGGGGTGAATCAGAACATTGTGACAGCTGGGGGTGAATCAGAACATTGTGACAGCTGGGGGTGAATCAGAACATTGTGACAGCTGGGGGTGAATCAGAACATTGTGGGTACATTGTGACAGCTGGGGGTGAATCAGAACATTGTGACAGCTGGGGGTGAATCAGAACATTGTGGATACATTGTGACAGCTGGGGGTGAATCAGAACATTGTGACAGCTGGGGGTGAATCAGAACATTGTGACAGCTGGGGGTGAATCAGAACATTGTGACAGCTGGGGGTGAATCAGAACATTGTGACAGCTGGGGGTGAATCAGAACATTGTGACAGCTGGGGGTGAATCAGAACATTGTGACAGCTGGGGGTGAATCAGAACATTGTGACAGCTGGGGGTGAATCAGAACATTGTGGATACATTGTGACAGCTGGGGGTGAATCAGAACATTGTGACAGCTGGGGGTGAATCAGAACATTGTGACAGCTGGGGGTGAATCAGAACATTGTGACAGCTGGGGGTGAATCAGAACATTGTGACAGCTGGGGGTGAATCAGAACATTGTGACAGCTGGGGGTGAATCAGAACATTGTGACAGCTGGGGGTGAATCAGAACATTGTGACAGCTGGGGGTGAATCAGAACATTGTGACAGCTGGGGGTGAATCAGAACATTGTGACAGCTGGGGGTGAATCAGAACATTGTGGATACATTGTGACAGCTGGGGGTGAATCAGAACATTGTGACAGCTGGGGGTGAATCAGAACATTGTGACAGCTGGGGGTGAATCAGAACATTGTGACAGCTGGGGGTGAATCAGAACATTGTGGGTACATTGTGACAGCTGGGGGTGAATCAGAACATTGTGACAGCTGGGGGTGAATCAGAACATTGTGGATACATTGTGACAGCTGGGGGTGAATCAGAACATTGTGACAGCTGGGGGTGAATCAGAACATTGTGACAGCTGGGGGTGAATCAGAACATTGTGACAGCTGGGGGTGAATCAGAACATTGTGGGTACATTGTGACAGCAGGGGGTGAATCAGAACATTGTGACAGCTGGGGGTGAATCAGTACATTGTGGGTACATTGTGACAGCAGGGGGTGAATCAGAACATTGTGACAGCTGGGGGTGAATCAGAACATTGTGGGTACATTGTGACAGCTGGGGGTGAATCAGAACATTGTGACAGCTGGGGGTGAATCAGAACATTGTGACAGCTGGGGGTGAATCAGTACATTGTGACAGCTGGGGGTGAATCAGAACATTGTGACAGCTGGGGGTGAATCAGAACATTGTGACAGCTGGGGGTGAATCAGAACATTGTGACAGCTGGGGGTGAATCAGAACATTGTGGGTACATTGTGACAGCTGGGGGGTGAATCAGAACATTGTGGATACATTGTGACAGCTGGGGGTGAATCAGAACATTGTGACAGCTGGGGATGAATCAGAACATTGTGGGTACATTGTGACAGCTGGGGGTGAATCAGAACATTGTGACAGCTGGGGGGTGAATCAGAACATTGTGGATACATTGTGACAGCTGGGGCTGAATCAGAACATTGTGACAGCTGGGGGTGAATCAGTACATTGTGACAGCTGGGGGTGAATCAGAACATTGTGACAGCTGGGGGTGAATCAGAACATTGTGACAGCTGGGGGTGAATCAGAACATTGTGACAGCTGGGGGTGAATCAGAACATTGTGGATACATTGTGACAGCTGGGGGTGAATCAGAACATTGTGACAGCTGGGGGTGAATCAGAACATTGTGGGTACATTGTGACAGCTGGGGGTGAATCAGAACATTATGACAGCTGGGGGTGAATCAGAACATTGTGGGTACATTGTGACAGCTGGGGGTGAATCAGAACATTGTGACAGCTGGGGATGAATCAGAACATTGTGGGTACATTGTGACAGCTGGGGGTGAATCAGAACATTGTGACAGCTGGGGGGTGAATCAGAACATTGTGGATACATTGTGACAGCTGGGGGTGAATCAGAACATTGTGACAGCTGGGGGTGAATCAGAACATTGTGGGTACATTGTGACAGCTGGGGGTGAATCAGAACATTGTGACAGCTGGGGATGAATCAGAACATTGTGGGTACATTGTGACAGCTGGGGGTGAATCAGAACATTGTGACAGCTGGGGGTGAATCAGAACATTGTGACAGCTGGGGATGAATCAGAACATTGTGGGTACATTGTGACAGCTGGGGGGTGAATCAGAACATTGTGACAGCTGGGGGTGAATCAGAACATTGTGACAGCTGGGGGTGAATCAGAACATTGTGGATACATTGTGACAGCTGGGGGTGAATCAGAACATTGTGACAGCTGGGGGTGAATCAGAACATTGTGACAGCTGGGGGTGAATCAGAACATTGTGGATACATTGTGACAGCTGGGGGTGAATCAGAACATTGTGACAGCTGGGGGTGAATCAGAACATTGTGACAGCTGGGGGGTGAATCAGAACATTGTGGATACATTGTGACAGCTGGGGGTGAATCAGAACATTGTGACAGCTGGGGGTGAATCAGAACATTGTGACAGCTGGGGGGTGAATCAGAACATTGTGGATACATTGTGATAGCTGGGGGTGAATCAGAACATTGTGGATACATTGTGACAGCTGGGGGTGAATCAGAACATTGTGACAGCTGGGGGTGAATCAGAACATTGTGACAGCTGGGGGTGAATCAGAACATTGTGACAGCTGGGGGTGAATCAGAACATTGTGACAGCTGGGGGTGAATCAGAACATTGTGGATACATTGTGACAGCTGGGGGTGAATCAGAACATTGTGACAGCTGGGGGGTGAATCAGAACATTGTGGATACATTGTGACAGCTGGGGGTGAATCAGAACATTGTGACAGCTGGGGGTGAATCAGAACATTGTGACAGCTGGGGGTGAATCAGAACATTGTGACAGCTGGGGGTGAATCAGAACATTGTGACAGCTGGGGGTGAATCAGAACATTGTGACAGCTGGGGGTGAATCAGAACATTGTGACAGCTGGGGGTGAATCAGAACATTGTGACAGCTGGGGGTGAATCAGAACATTGTGACAGCTGGGGGGTGAATCAGAACATTGTGGATACATTGTGACAGCTGGGGGTGAATCAGAACATTGTGACAGCTGGGGGTGAATCAGAACATTGTGACAGCTGGGGGTGAATCAGAACATTGTGACAGCTGGGGGTGAATCAGAACATTGTGACAGCTGGGGGTGAATCAGAACATTGTGACAGCTGGGGGTGAATCAGAACATTGTGACAGCTGGGGGTGAATCAGAACATTGTGGATACATTGTGACAGCTGGGGGTGAATCAGAACATTGTGACAGCTGGGGGTGAATCAGAACATTGTGGGTACATTGTGACAGCTGGGGGTGAATCAGTACATTGTGACAGCTGGGGGTGAATCAGAACATTGTGGGAACATTGTGACAGCTGGGGGTGAATCAGAACATTGTGGGAACATTGTGACAGCTGGGGGTGAATCAGAACATTGTGACAGCTGGGGGTGAATCAGTACATTGTGACAGCTGGGGGTGAATCAGAACATTGTGACAGCTGGGGGTGAATCAGAACATTGTGACAGCTGGGGGTGAATCAGAACATTGTGGGTACATTGTGACAGCAGGGGGTGAATCAGAACGTTGTGACAGCTGGGGGTGAATCAGAACATTGTGACAGCTGGGGGTGAATCAGTACATTGTGACAGCTGGGGGTGAATCAGAACATTGTGACAGCTGGGGGTGAATCAGAACATTGTGACAGCTGGGGGTGAATCAGAACATTGTGACAGCTGGGGGTGAATCAGAACATTGTGACAGCTGGGGGGTGAATCAGAACATTGTGGGTACATTGTGACAGCTGGGGGTGAATCAGAACATTGTGACAGCTGGGGGTGAATCAGAACATTGTGACAGCTGGGGGTGAATCAGAACATTGTGACAGCTGGGGGTGAATCAGAACATTGTGACAGCTGGGGGTGAATCAGAACATTGTGGGTACATTGTGACAGCTGGGGGTGAATCAGAACATTGTGACAGCTGGGGGTGAATCAGAACATTGTGGGTACATTGTGACAGCTGGGGGTGAATCAGAACATTGTGACAGCTGGGGGTGAATCAGAACATTGTGACAGCTGGGGGTGAATCAGAACATTGTGGGTACATTGTGACAGCAGGGGGTGAATCAGAACATTGTGACAGCTGGGGATGAATCAGAACATTGTGACAGCTGGGGATGAATCAGAACATTGTGACAGCTGGGGGTGAATCAGAACATTGTGACAGCTGGGGGTGAATCAGTACATTGTGACAGCTGGGGGTGAATCAGAACATTGTGACAGCTGGGGGTGAGTCAGAACATTGTGACAGCTGGGGGTGAATCAGAACATTGTGAC